>NW_028125364.1:0-193734 GCF_965194825.1 Balaenoptera physalus
AAAGGAAAGGTGGGGGAAGTGGATAAATGAAGATTAGCGTTACCATATGTATACAAATACATATTATATACATATATCAAAAAGACAGACCATATGGCAAAGAAGGTTTACGGAACACTCTGTAATAATTTACACGGGAAGAGGATCTCTACATAAATAGTTATATAGAATATGTAGATAAACCAGAGTGTGTACACCTTGGACGAGCAACATTCTAACCATTACCCCAATTGAAAAAATTAAAACAACGAACTAGGAGTAATGAGACATAAACTTATGGGGGGTTTTCCTGGCACATTCCATCCAAATTTAAAACCTAGGCAAAGAACTTCCAGAACGGCTCTGCTGCACTAGTACCCAGATTTGGGAATGGAGAAATGCTGCATCCTTGTGGCCGTTTCCCACAACAGCAGCTTTAAACCCACTGCAAAAGGTCACTAAATATTCACCAATTGCAGTTCTGTAAATGACACCGGCCCTCCAAAAGGTACTGAGGTCGAAAATCGACCAAAAATTTCCAGTGTGCAACCTTCCAAAAAGAAAATTTGAAGAGGTATATTATAGTCACACTTTTTTCTTTTTTCTTTTAACAGAAAAGAAAAAGCCGTGGAAAAATGATGAATTGTAGGAATTTTTACAGACATGTAAACCCAAATTACAAAAACCTATCAGCTCATACCAGTCAGAACGGCCATCAACAAGAATGCTGCAAACAATAAATGCTGACGTGATTGTGGAGAAATGCGTACCCTCGATTCTAAGGGGGACGTGGTAAGAGCCACTAATGAAAGCACAACTGAGGTGCCTTGAAAAGGTAAACGTTGACCTACCATACCAGTGAATCAATCATACCCACTGCTGGGTCTAAAACCTGAGAAAATGAAAATCAAAAATCACAGGCTGGCAATCCTGCACTCCAGCAATATTTACCATAGGCAACACTTGGAAGCAACGAAAATGTCCATCAACAGAGGAATGCACCAAGAAGAAGTGGTCCATGTACACAATGGAATATTAGCCATGGAAAACATTGAAGCACTGCTCTTTGAGGCACCATAGATGAGCCTGGAGATATTCACAAAACATGAAGTAGGTCGGAAAGCAATAGACCTATATCCTATATTATCACTTATGGCATTATCTAATAACTGACACAGATGAACATATTTCCAAAGAGAAAGACACTCACAGGCTTAGAAAACAAACTATGCTCATCTGAAAGGAAAGGAGGTGGGAAATTGAGAAATGAAGATTAGTGTTACTCTACATATACAAATACATATTATATACATGTATCAAAAAGACCGAACATATAACAAGGGAGGTCGACGGAACACTGTAATATTTTACATGGGAAGAGTATCTGTACATTAATAGACATACATAATGTACAGATGAACCAGATTGTGTACACCAAAGACAAACAATATTCTAAACTTTACCCAGATTAAAAAAATTGTAAAAACCAAGAAGAAGTAATGAGACATAAACTTATGGGGACTTCTCCTGGCAAATTCCATTCTAATTTACAACCTAGGACAATGACTTCCAGAAAGGCTCTGCTGCCCTAGTACCCAGATTGGGGAATGGAGAAATGCTACCTCCTTGTGGCCATTTCGACAACAGCAGCTTTGAACCCACTGCAAAAGGTCACTAAATTTTCACCAACTTGCAGTTCTGTAAATGACACCTGCCCTCCAGAAAATTTCTGGGATCAAAAATCGACCAAAAACTTCACAATAGGGCAACCTTCGAAGAAGACAATTTCAAGAGCTATATTGTACTCACGGTTTTTTTCTTTTAAGAGAAAAGCGAAAGGGGTAGGAATATGACGAATTTTAAAAATTTTAATGACATGCATACCCATATTACAAAAACCTATCAGCTCACAGCAGTCAGAATGGCCATTAGGAAAAATGCTGCAAAAAATAAAAGGTGAAGGGAGTGTGGAGAAATGCGTACCCTCGGTTGTAAGGGGGGGCATGTAAAGAGCCACTAATGAAAACACAATGTAGGTGCTTCGAAAAGGGAAACATTGAGCTACCAGTCAATCAATCACAACCACTGCTTGGCCAATCACCTGAGAAAATGAGAATCAAAAAGTCACAGGCTGGCAAATCTGTACGCCAGCAAGATTTACCATAGCCAGCACTTGGAAGCAATGAAAATGTCCATCAACCGAGGAATGCACCAAGAAGAAGTGGTCCACGTACACAATGGAATATTACTCTAATAATAAATATAAATTAAATTTAAAAACAAACAAAAGCAAGGAGACATCAACATTTGTGTGTTTATCCGCGCACATTGCACTCTAATTTATAACCGAAAAACACCACTGGACGGTAGGTCTGTTTCCCTAGTACCAGCAAGGGGAACGTAGAAAGGCTGCCGCTCTCTGGCCGTTACCTGCAAAAGCAGGTTTAAAGCCTGAGCTAATGGTCACTTCATATGAACAAGTACTGCAGGGCTGTAAATGAAACCTACCCTCAAAATGTCTTGAGGGAGATAATGGCCAAAATATTTCAAATGGTGACACATACTTTAAGAAAACACTTTGAAGAAATAAGCTCTAATCACAGCTGGAAAAATAAAAAGGACATGTCTGAAGGCTCAATTTCAACGCATTATGAGACACATGCAAATTCAACCACAAAGAGGTATCAGCTCACACCACTCAGAATAACCATCAGCAAAAACTACAAAGAAAAAATCCTGAAGGTGCTGGGAAGAAATACATGCCCTCCACTTTAAGTGGGACGTAACCTGGAAAGAGCCACTAAGGAGAACAGAACAGAGGTGCCTTTAAAAGGTAAACATTGAGCTACCATATGATCCAGCAGACCTATTCCTGGACCTATAAACTAAGAAGACAGAATTGGAAGGACACAGCCACGCAAATCTGCATTCCATAGTATTACAATAGCCAAGATATGGAAGTAACCAAAAAGTCCACCGACAGATGGGTGGACAAAGAAGAACTGCTACCTGTATAGATGGAATATGAGCTAGTGAAAAAATGAAACAATGCCATTTGCAGCACCGTAGATGAGTCTAGAAGTAATCACGCAACTTGGAGTAAGTGAGAAAGCGAAAGACACATATCCTATCATATCACATATAGGGGTTACCTAAAAAATGATACAAACAAAGATATTTCCACAGACAAACACTATCATAGATTCATTTAAAAAACTTATGGTTCACCAAATGGAAAGGTGTGAGGATTGGATACATTACCATATTGAGGTTAACAGAGACATACAAACACATGTGAAATACATAATCACCAAAGACCTACGCAATACCAAGGGAAGACTACTCAACATTGTGTCATAACCTACATGGGAAAAGGATCCGAAGAACAATAGATATATGTATATGTGTGAAAGAACCCCATCTTGCACACCTAGAACAAACAAAACATTGTAATCAAGTTTGCTGTGATAAAAAATAAAAATTAAGTTAAAAATACCAAGAAGAAATAATGAGACATAAACTTAAAGGGCTTTGTCCTCGCACATTCCATTCTAATTTACAACCTAGAACACCACTTCCAGTAAGGCTCTGTTGCCCTAGTAACCAGATTTGGTAAAGGAGAAATGCTGCCGCCTTGTGGCCGATTCCCGCAAGAGCAGCTTTTAACCCACAGCTAATGGTCACTTATCATTCACAAGGACTCAGGGCTGTAAAGGACACCTGCCCTCAAAATTGTGCTGAGGTAGGGAATCGATAAAAGAATTCAAAACAGGCAAAATGTTCACGAAGATAGTATGAAGAGGTAAGTTTTACTCACTCTCTTTTTAAAGAAAGGAAAATGGATAAAAGCTCAGCCTCAGGAAGTATTAGACTCATGCAATCTAATCTACAAAAACTTTTCAACTTCCACCAGTCGAATGACCTTTGGCAAAAAGTCTACAAACAATAAATGCTGAAGAGGTTTTAGAGAACTGTGTACCCTCTAGCTGCTGGTGAGATGTAAGAGGGTTAAATGCTAATAATGAGAACAGAAAGGAGCTGCGTTTAAAAGGAAAAATTGAGGTACCATTCAATCCAGCAGGCGCACCAATGGGCCTCTCACCTGAGAAGACCAGAATGAAGAAGACCTGGGCTGCAAAAGCTGCACTGCAGCCTGATTCACAATAGAAAAGACAGTGAAGCAACCAAAATGTCCATCAACAGATGAAAGGATAAAGAAGAAGTGGTCCATGTACACAATGAATACTAGCCATGGAAAACCATGAAACACTGCTCTTTGAGGCACCATAGATGATCTTGGAGATAATCACAGAACATGAGGTAAGTCGGAAAGCAAAAGTCCTATATCCTATGATATCACTTATAGGCGTTATCTAATAACTGACACAAATGTACATATTTCCACACAGAAAGTCAATCACAGACTTATTAAAAAAAACTATGCTTATCTAAAAGGAAAGGTGGGGGGAATGGATAAATGAAGATTAGCGTTACCATATGTATACAAATATATATTATATACATATATCCAAAAGACCAACCATATAGCAAGGAAGGATTACGGAACACTCTGTAATAATTTACACGGGAAGAGGATCTCTACATAAATAGTTATATAGAATATGTAGATGAACCAGAGTGTGTACACCTTGGACGAGCAACATTCTAACCATTACCCCAATTGAAAAAATTAAAACAACGAACTAGGAGTAATGAGACATAAACTTATGGGGGGTTTTCCTGGCACATTCCCTCCAAATTTAAAACCTAGGCAAACAACTTCCAGAACGGCTCTGCTGCCCTAGTACCCAGATTGGGGAATGGAGAAATGCTGCATCCTTGTGGCCGTTTCCCACAAGAGCAGCTTTAAACCCACTGCAAAAGGTCACTAAATATTCACCAATTGCAGGTCTGTAAATGACACCGGCCCTCCAAAAGGTACTGAGGTCGAAAATCGACCAAAAATTTCCAGTGTGCAACCTTCCAAAAAGAAAATTTGAAGAGGTATATTATAGTCACACTTTTTTCTTTTTTCTTTTAACAGAAAAGAAAAAGCCGTGGAAAAATGATGAATTGTAGGAATTTTTACAGACATGTAAACCCAAATTACAAAAACCTATCAGCTCATACCAGTCAGAACGGCCATCAACAAGAATGCTGCAAACAATAAATGCTGACGTGATTGTGGAGAAATGCGTACCCTCGATTCTAAGGGGGACGTGGTAAGAGCCACTAATGAAAGCACAACTGAGGTGCCTTGAAAAGGTAAACGTTGACCTACCATACCAGTGAATCAATCATACCCACTGCTGGGTCTAAAACCTGAGAAAATGAAAATCAAAAATCACAGGCTGGCAATCCTGCACTCCAGCAATATTTACCATAGGCAACACTTGGAAGCAACGAAAATGTCCATCAACAGAGGAATGCACCAAGAAGAAGTGGTCCATGTACACAATGGAATATTAGCCATGGAAAACATTGAAGCACTGCTCTTTGAGGCACCATAGATGAGCCTGGAGATATTCACAAAACATGAAGTAGGTCGGAAAGCAATAGACCTATATCCTATATTATCACTTATGGCATTATCTAATAACTGACACAGATGAACATATTTCCAAAGAGAAAGACACTCACAGGCTTAGAAAACAAACTATGCTCATCTGAAAGGAAAGGAGGGGGGAAATTGAGAAATGAAGATTAGTGTTACTATACATATACAAATACATATTATATACATGTATCAAAAAGACCGAACATATAACAAGGGAGGTCGACGGAACACTGTAATATTTTACATGGGAAGAGTATCTGTACATTAATAGACATACATAATGTACAGATGAACCAGATTGTGTACACCAAAGACAAACAATATTCTAAACTTTACCCAGATTAAAAAAATTGTAAAAACCAAGAAGAAGTAATGAGACATAAACTTATGGGGACTTCTCCTGGCAAATTCCATTCTAATTTACAACCTAGGACAATGACTTCCAGAAAGGCTCTGCTGCCCTAGTACCCAGATTGGGGAATGGAGAAATGCTACCTCCTTGTGGCCGTTTCCCACAACAGCAGCTTTGAACCCACTGCAAAAGGTCACTAAATTTTCACCAACTTGCAGTTCTGTAAATGACACCTGCCCTCCAGAAAATTTCTGGGATCAAAAATCGACCAAAAACTTCACAATAGGGCAACCTTCGAAGAAGACAATTTCAAGAGCTATATTGTACTCACGGTTTTTTTCTTTTAAGAGAAAAGCGAAAGGGGTAGGAATATGACGAATTTTAAAAATTTTAATGACATGCATACCCATATTACAAAAACCTATCAGCTCACAGCAGTCAGAATGGCCATTAGGAAAAATGCTGCAAAAAATAAAAGGTGAAGGGAGTGTGGAGAAATGCGTACCCTCGGTTGTAAGGGGGGGCATGTAAAGAGCCACTAATGAAAACACAATGTAGGTGCTTCGAAAAGGGAAACATTGAGCTACCAGTCAATCAATCACAACCACTACTTGGCCAATCACCTGAGAAAATGAGAATCAAAAAGTCACAGGCTGGCAAATCTGTACGCCAGCAAGATTTACCATAGCCAGCACTTGGAAGCAATGAAAATGTCCATCAACCGAGGAATGCACCAAGAAGAAGTGGTCCACGTACACAATGGAATATTACTCTAATAATAAATATAAATTAAATTTAAAAACAAACAAAAGCAAGGAGACATCAACATTTGTGTGTTTATCCGCGCACATTGCACTCTAATTTATAACCGAAAAACACCACTGGACGGTAGGTCTGTTTCCCTAGTACCAGCAAGGGGAACGTAGAAAGGCTGCCGCTCTCTGGCCGTTACCTGCAAAAGCAGGTTTAAAGCCTGAGCTAATGGTCACTTCATATGAACAAGTACTGCAGGGCTGTAAATGAAACCTACCCTCAAAATGTCTTGAGGGAGATAATGGCCAAAATATTTCAAATGGTGACACATACTTTAAGAAAACACTTTGAAGAAATAAGCTCTAATCACAGCTGGAAAAATAAAAAGGACATGTCTGAAGGCTCAATTTCAACGCATTATGAGACACATGCAAATTCAACCACAAAGAGGTATCAGCTCACACCACTCAGAATAACCATCAGCAAAAACTACAAAGAAAAAATCCTGAAGGTGCTGGGAAGAAATACATGCCCTCCACTTTAAGTGGGACGTAACCTGGAAAGAGCCACTAAGGAGAACAGAACAGAGGTGCCTTTAAAAGGTAAACATTGAGCTACCATATGATCCAGCAGACCTATTCCTGGACCTATAAACTAAGAAGACAGAATTGGAAGGACGCAGCCACGCAAATCTGCATTCCATAGTATTACAATAGCCAAGATATGGAAGTAACCAAAAAGTCCACCGACAGATGGGTGGACAAAGAAGAACTGCTACCTGTATAGATGGAATATGAGCTAGTGAAAAAATGGAACAATGCCATTTGCAGCACCGTAGATGAGTCTAGAAGTAATCACGCAACTTGGAGTAAGTGAGAAAGCGAAAGGCACATATCCTATCATATCACATATAGGGGTTACCTAAAAAATGATACAAACAAAGATATTTCCACAGACAAACACTATCATAGATTCATTTAAAAAACTTATGGTTCACCAACTGGAAAGGTGTGAGGATTGGATACATTACCATATTGAGGTTAACAGAGACATACAAACACATGTGAAATACATAATCACCAAAGACCTACGCAATACCAAGGGAAGACTACTCAACATTGTGTCATAACCTACATGGGAAAAGAATCCGAAGAACAATAGATATATGTATATGTGTGAAAGAACCCCATCTTGCACACCTAGAACAAACAAAACATTGTAATCAAGTTTGCTGTGATAAAAAATAAAAATTAAGTTAAAAATACCAAGAAGAAATAATGAGACATAAACTTAAAGGGCTTTGTCCTCGCACATTCCATTCTAATTTACAACCTAGAACACCACTTCCAGTAAGGCTCTGTTGCCCTAGTAACCAGATTTGGTAAAGGAGAAATGCTGCCGCCTTGTGGCCGATTCCCGCAAGAGCAGCTTTTAACCCACAGCTAATGGTCACTTATCATTCACAAGGACTCAGGGCTGTAAAGGACACCTGCCCTCAAAATTGTGCTGAGGTAGGGAATGGATAAAAAAAAAGTCAAAACAGGCAGAATTTTCAAGAAGATAGTATGAAGAGGCAAATTTTACTCACCCTCTTTTTAAAGAAAGGAAAATGGATAAAAGCTCAACCTCAGGAAGTATTAGACTCATGCAATCTAATCTACAAAAAGTTTTCAACTCACACCAGTCGACTGACCATTGGCAAAAGGACTACAAACAATAAATGCTGAAGTGGTTTTAGAGAACTGTGTACCCTCTAGCTGCTGGTGAGATGTAAGAGGGTTAAACGTTAATAATGAGAACAGAAAGGAGCTGCGTTTAAAAGGAAAAATTGAGGTACCATTCAATCCAGCAGGCGCACCAGTGGTCCTGTCACCTGAGAAGACCAGAATGAAGAAGACCCAGGCTGCAAAAGCTGCACTGCAGCCTGATTCACAATAGACAAGACAGTGAAGCAACCAAAATGTCCATCAACAGAAGAAAGGATAAAGAAGAAGTCGTCCATGTACACAATGAATACTAGCTATGGAAAACAATGAAACAGTGCTCTTTGAGGCACCATAGATGATCTTGGAGATAATCACAGAACATGAGGTAAGTCGGAAAGCAAAAGTCCTATATCCTATGATATCACTTATAGGCGTTATCTAATAACTGACACAAATGAACATATTTCCACAGAGAAAGTCAATCACAGACTTATTAAAAAAAACTATGCTTATCTAAAAGGAAAGGTGGGGGAAGTGGATAAATGAAGATTAGCGTTACCATATGTATACAAATACATATTATATACATATATCAAAAAGACAGACCATATAGCAAAGAAGGTTTACGGAACACTCTGTAATAATTTACACGGGAAGAGGATCTCTACATAAATAGTTATATAGAATATGTAGATAAACCAGAGTGTGTACACCTTGGACGAGCAACATTCTAACCATTACCCCAATTGAAAAAATTAAAACAACGAACTAGGAGTAATGAGACATAAACTTATGGGGGGTTTTCCTGGCACATTCCATCCAAATTTAAAACCTAGGCAAAGAACTTCCAGAACGGCTCTGCTGCACTAGTACCCAGATTTGGGAATGGAGAAATGCTGCATCCTTGTGGCCGTTTCCCACAACAGCAGCTTTAAACCCACTGCAAAAGGTCACTAAATATTCACCAATTGCAGTTCTGTAAATGACACCGGCCCTCCAAAAGGTACTGAGGTCGAAAATCGACCCAAAATTTCCAGTGTGCAACCTTCCAAAAAGAAAATTTGAAGAGGTATATTATAGTCACACTTTTTTCTTTTTTCTTTTAACAGAAAAGAAAAAGCCGTGGAAAAATGATGAATTGTAGGAATTTTTACAGACATGTAAACCCAAATTACAAAAACCTATCAGCTCATACCAGTCAGAACGGCCATCAACAAGAATGCTGCAAACAATAAATGCTGACGTGATTGTGGAGAAATGCGTACCCTCGATTCTAAGGGGGACGTGGTAAGAGCCACTAATGAAAGCACAACTGAGGTGCCTTGAAAAGGTAAACGTTGACCTACCATACCAGTGAATCAATCATACCCACTGCTGGGTCTAAAACCTGAGAAAATGAAAATCAAAAATCACAGGCTGGCAATCCTGCACTCCAGCAATATTTACCATAGGCAACACTTGGAAGCAACGAAAATGTCCATCAACAGAGGAATGCACCAAGAAGAAGTGGTCCATGTACACAATGGAATATTAGCCATGGAAAACATTGAAGCACTGCTCTTTGAGGCACCATAGATGAGCCTGGAGATATTCACAAAACATGAAGTAGGTCGGAAAGCAATAGACCTATATCCTATATTATCACTTATGGCATTATCTAATAACTGACACAGATGAACATATTTCCAAAGAGAAAGACACTCACAGGCTTAGAAAACAAACTATGCTCATCTGAAAGGAAAGGAGGGGGGAAATTGAGAAATGAAGATTAGTGTTACTCTACATATACAAATACATATTATATACATGTATCAAAAAGACCGAACATATAACAAGGGAGGTCGACGGAACACTGTAATATTTTACATGGGAAGAGTATCTGTACATTAATAGACATACATAATGTACAGATGAACCAGATTGTGTACACCAAAGACAAACAATATTCTAAACTTTACCCAGATTAAAAAAATTGTAAAAACCAAGAAGAAGTAATGAGACATAAACTTATGGGGACTTCTCCTGGCAAATTCCATTCTAATTTACAACCTAGGACAATGACTTCCAGAAAGGCTCTGCTGCCCTAGTACCCAGATTGGGGAATGGAGAAATGCTACCTCCTTGTGGCCGTTTCCCACAACAGCAGCTTTGAACCCACTGCAAAAGGTCACTAAATTTTCACCAACTTGCAGTTCTGTAAATGACACCTGCCCTCCAGAAAATTTCTGGGATCAAAAATCGACCAAAAACTTCACAATAGGGCAACCTTCGAAGAAGACAATTTCAAGAGCTATATTGTACTCACGGTTTTTTTCTTTTAAGAGAAAAGCAAAAGGGGTAGGAATATGACGAATTTTAAAAATTTTAATGACATGCATACCCATATTACAAAAACCTATCAGCTCACAGCAGTCAGAATGGCCATTAGGAAAAATGCTGCAAAAAATAAAAGGTGAAGGGAGTGTGGAGAAATGCGTACCCTCGGTTGTAAGGGGGGGCATGTAAAGAGCCACTAATGAAAACACAATGTAGGTGCTTCGAAAAGGGAAACATTGAGCTACCAGTCAATCAATCACAACCACTGCTTGGCCAATCACCTGAGAAAATGAGAATCAAAAAGTCACAGGCTGGCAAATCTGTACGCCAGCAAGATTTACCATAGCCAGCACTTGGAAGCAATGAAAATGTCCATCAACCGAGGAATGCACCAAGAAGAAGTGGTCCACGTACACAATGGAATATTACTCTAATAATAAATATAAATTAAATTTAAAAACAAACAAAAGCAAGGAGACATCAACATTTGTGGGTTTATCCGCGCACATTGCACTCTAATTTATAACCGAAAAACACCACTGGACGGTAGGTCTGTTTCCCTAGTACCAGCAAGGGGAACGTAGAAAGGCTGCCGCTCTCTGGCCGTTACCTGCAAAAGCAGGTTTAAAGCCTGAGCTAATGGTCACTTCATATGAACAAGTACTGCAGGGCTGTAAATGAAACCTACCCTCAAAATGTCTTGAGGGAGATAATGGCCAAAATATTTCAAATGGTGACACATACTTTAAGAAAACACTTTGAAGAAATAAGCTCTAATCACAGCTGGAAAAATAAAAAGGACATGTCTGAAGGCTCAATTTCAACGCATTATGAGACACATGCAAATTCAACCACAAAGAGGTATCAGCTCACACCACTCAGAATAACCATCAGCAAAAACTACAAAGAAAAAATCCTGAAGGTGCTGGGAAGAAATACATGCCCTCCACTTTAAGTGGGACGTAACCTGGAAAGAGCCACTAAGGAGAACAGAACAGAGGTGCCTTTAAAAGGTAAACATTGAGCTACCATATGATCCAGCAGACCTATTCCTGGACCTATAAACTAAGAAGACAGAATTGGAAGGACACAGCCACGCAAATCTGCATTCCATAGTATTACAATAGCCAAGATATGGAAGTAACCAAAAAGTCCACCGACAGATGGGTGGACAAAGAAGAACTGCTACCTGTATAGATGGAATATGAGCTAGTGAAAAAATGAAACAATGCCATTTGCAGCACCGTAGATGAGTCTAGAAGTAATCACGCAACTTGGAGTAAGTGAGAAAGCGAAAGGCACATATCCTATCATATCACATATAGGGGTTACCTAAAAAATGATACAAACAAAGATATTTCCACAGACAAACACTATCATAGATTCATTTAAAAAACTTATGGTTCACCAAATGGAAAGGTGTGAGGATTGGATACATTACCATATTGAGGTTAACAGAGACATACAAACACATGTGAAATACATAATCACCAAAGACCTACGCAACACCAAGGGAAGACTACTCAACATTGTGTCATAACCTACATGGGAAAAGGATCCGAAGAACAATAGATATATGTATATGTGTGAAAGAACCCCATCTTGCACACCTAGAACAAACAAAACATTGTAATCAAGTTTGCTGTGATAAAAAATAAAAATTAAGTTAAAAATACCAAGAAGAAATAATGAGACATAAACTTAAAGGGCTTTGTCCTCGCACATTCCATTCTAATTTACAACCTAGAACACCACTTCCAGTAAGGCTCTGTTGCCCTAGTAACCAGATTTGGTAAAGGAGAAATGCTGCCGCCTTGTGGCCGATTCCCGCAAGAGCAGCTTTTAACCCACAGCTAATGGTCACTTATCATTCACAAGGACTCAGGGCTGTAAAGGACACCTGCCCTCAAAATTGTGCTGAGGTAGGGAATGGATAAAAAAAAGTCAAAACAGGCAGAATTTTCAAGAAGATAGTATGAAGAGGCAAATTTTACTCACCCTCTTTTTAAAGAAAGGAAAATGGATAAAAGCTCAACCTCAGGAAGTATTAGACTCATGCAATCTAATCTACAAAAAGTTTTCAACTCACACCAGTCGACTGACCATTGGCAAAAGGACTACAAACAATAAATGCTGAAGTGGTTTTAGAGAACTGTGTACCCTCTAGCTGCTGGTGAGATGTAAGAGGGTTAAACGTTAATAATGAGAACAGAAAGGAGCTGCGTTTAAAAGGAAAAATTGAGGTACCATTCAATCCAGCAGGCGCACCAGTGGTCCTCTCACCTGAGAAGACCAGAATGAAGAAGACCCAGGCTGCAAAAGCTGCACTGCAGCCTGATTCACAATAGACAAGACAGTGAAGCAACCAAAATGTCCATCAACAGAAGAAAGGATAATGAAGAAGTCGTCCATGTACACAATGAATACTAGCTATGGAAAACAATGAAACAGTGCTCTTTGAGGCACCATAGATGATCTTGGAGATAATCACAGAACATGAGGTAAGTCGGAAAGCAAAAGTCCTATATCCTATGATATCACTTATAGGCGTTATCTAATAACTGACACAAATGAACATATTTCCACAGAGAAAGTCAATCACAGACTTATTAAAAAAAACTATGCTTATCTAAAAGGAAAGGTGGGGGAAGTGGATAAATGAAGATTAGCGTTACCATATGTATACAAATACATATTATATACATATATCAAAAAGACAGACCATATGGCAAAGAAGGTTTACGGAACACTCTGTAATAATTTACACGGGAAGAGGATCTCTACATAAATAGTTATATAGAATATGTAGATAAACCAGAGTGTGTACACCTTGGACGAGCAACATTCTAACCATTACCCCAATTGAAAAAATTAAAACAACGAACTAGGAGTAATGAGACATAAACTTATGGGGGGTTTTCCTGGCACATTCCATCCAAATTTAAAACCTAGGCAAAGAACTTCCAGAACGGCTCTGCTGCACTAGTACCCAGATTTGGGAATGGAGAAATGCTGCATCCTTGTGGCCGTTTCCCACAACAGCAGCTTTAAACCCACTGCAAAAGGTCACTAAATATTCACCAATTGCAGTTCTGTAAATGACACCGGCCCTCCAAAAGGTACTGAGGTCGAAAATCGACCAAAAATTTCCAGTGTGCAACCTTCCAAAAAGAAAATTTGAAGAGGTATATTATAGTCACACTTTTTTCTTTTTTCTTTTAACAGAAAAGAAAAAGCCGTGGAAAAATGATGAATTGTAGGAATTTTTACAGACATGTAAACCCAAATTACAAAAACCTATCAGCTCATACCAGTCAGAACGGCCATCAACAAGAATGCTGCAAACAATAAATGCTGACGTGATTGTGGAGAAATGCGTACCCTCGATTCTAAGGGGGACGTGGTAAGAGCCACTAATGAAAGCACAACTGAGGTGCCTTGAAAAGGTAAACGTTGACCTACCATACCAGTGAATCAATCATACCCACTGCTGGGTCTAAAACCTGAGAAAATGAAAATCAAAAATCACAGGCTGGCAATCCTGCACTCCAGCAATATTTACCATAGGCAACACTTGGAAGCAACGAAAATGTCCATCAACAGAGGAATGCACCAAGAAGAAGTGGTCCATGTACACAATGGAATATTAGCCATGGAAAACATTGAAGCACTGCTCTTTGAGGCACCATAGATGAGCCTGGAGATATTCACAAAACATGAAGTAGGTCGGAAAGCAATAGACCTATATCCTATATTATCACTTATGGCATTATCTAATAACTGACACAGATGAACATATTTCCAAAGAGAAAGACACTCACAGGCTTAGAAAACAAACTATGCTCATCTGAAAGGAAAGGAGGTGGGAAATTGAGAAATGAAGATTAGTGTTACTCTACATATACAAATACATATTATATACATGTATCAAAAAGACCGAACATATAACAAGGGAGGTCGACGGAACACTGTAATATTTTACATGGGAAGAGTATCTGTACATTAATAGACATACATAATGTACAGATGAACCAGATTGTGTACACCAAAGACAAACAATATTCTAAACTTTACCCAGATTAAAAAAATTGTAAAAACCAAGAAGAAGTAATGAGACATAAACTTATGGGGACTTCTCCTGGCAAATTCCATTCTAATTTACAACCTAGGACAATGACTTCCAGAAAGGCTCTGCTGCCCTAGTACCCAGATTGGGGAATGGAGAAATGCTACCTCCTTGTGGCCATTTCGACAACAGCAGCTTTGAACCCACTGCAAAAGGTCACTAAATTTTCACCAACTTGCAGTTCTGTAAATGACACCTGCCCTCCAGAAAATTTCTGGGATCAAAAATCGACCAAAAACTTCACAATAGGGCAACCTTCGAAGAAGACAATTTCAAGAGCTATATTGTACTCACGGTTTTTTTCTTTTAAGAGAAAAGCGAAAGGGGTAGGAATATGACGAATTTTAAAAATTTTAATGACATGCATACCCATATTACAAAAACCTATCAGCTCACAGCAGTCAGAATGGCCATTAGGAAAAATGCTGCAAAAAATAAAAGGTGAAGGGAGTGTGGAGAAATGCGTACCCTCGGTTGTAAGGGGGGGCATGTAAAGAGCCACTAATGAAAACACAATGTAGGTGCTTCGAAAAGGGAAACATTGAGCTACCAGTCAATCAATCACAACCACTGCTTGGCCAATCACCTGAGAAAATGAGAATCAAAAAGTCACAGGCTGGCAAATCTGTACGCCAGCAAGATTTACCATAGCCAGCACTTGGAAGCAATGAAAATGTCCATCAACCGAGGAATGCACCAAGAAGAAGTGGTCCACGTACACAATGGAATATTACTCTAATAATAAATATAAATTAAATTTAAAAACAAACAAAAGCAAGGAGACATCAACATTTGTGTGTTTATCCGCGCACATTGCACTCTAATTTATAACCGAAAAACACCACTGGACGGTAGGTCTGTTTCCCTAGTACCAGCAAGGGGAACGTAGAAAGGCTGCCGCTCTCTGGCCGTTACCTGCAAAAGCAGGTTTAAAGCCTGAGCTAATGGTCACTTCATATGAACAAGTACTGCAGGGCTGTAAATGAAACCTACCCTCAAAATGTCTTGAGGGAGATAATGGCCAAAATATTTCAAATGGTGACACATACTTTAAGAAAACACTTTGAAGAAATAAGCTCTAATCACAGCTGGAAAAATAAAAAGGACATGTCTGAAGGCTCAATTTCAACGCATTATGAGACACATGCAAATTCAACCACAAAGAGGTATCAGCTCACACCACTCAGAATAACCATCAGCAAAAACTACAAAGAAAAAATCCTGAAGGTGCTGGGAAGAAATACATGCCCTCCACTTTAAGTGGGACGTAACCTGGAAAGAGCCACTAAGGAGAACAGAACAGAGGTGCCTTTAAAAGGTAAACATTGAGCTACCATATGATCCAGCAGACCTATTCCTGGACCTATAAACTAAGAAGACAGAATTGGAAGGACACAGCCACGCAAATCTGCATTCCATAGTATTACAATAGCCAAGATATGGAAGTAACCAAAAAGTCCACCGACAGATGGGTGGACAAAGAAGAACTGCTACCTGTATAGATGGAATATGAGCTAGTGAAAAAATGAAACAATGCCATTTGCAGCACCGTAGATGAGTCTAGAAGTAATCACGCAACTTGGAGTAAGTGAGAAAGCGAAAGGCACATATCCTATCATATCACATATAGGGGTTACCTAAAAAATGATACAAACAAAGATATTTCCACAGACAAACACTATCATAGATTCATTTAAAAAACTTATGGTTCACCAAATGGAAAGGTGTGAGGATTGGATACATTACCATATTGAGGTTAACAGAGACATACAAACACATGTGAAATACATAATCACCAAAGACCTACGCAACACCAAGGGAAGACTACTCAACATTGTGTCATAACCTACATGGGAAAAGGATCCGAAGAACAATAGATATATGTATATGTGTGAAAGAACCCCATCTTGCACACCTAGAACAAACAAAACATTGTAATCAAGTTTGCTGTGATAAAAAATAAAAATTAAGTTAAAAATACCAAGAAGAAATAATGAGACATAAACTTAAAGGGCTTTGTCCTCGCACATTCCATTCTAATTTACAACCTAGAACACCACTTCCAGTAAGGCTCTGTTGCCCTAGTAACCAGATTTGGTAAAGGAGAAATGCTGCCGCCTTGTGGCCGATTCCCGCAAGAGCAGCTTTTAACCCACAGCTAATGGTCACTTATCATTCACAAGGACTCAGGGCTGTAAAGGACACCTGCCCTCAAAATTGTGCTGAGGTAGGGAATGGATAAAAAAAAGTCAAAACAGGCAGAATTTTCAAGAAGATAGTATGAAGAGGCAAATTTTACTCACCCTCTTTTTAAAGAAAGGAAAATGGATAAAAGCTCAACCTCAGGAAGTATTAGACTCATGCAATCTAATCTACAAAAAGTTTTCAACTCACACCAGTCGACTGACCATTGGCAAAAGGACTACAAACAATAAATGCTGAAGTGGTTTTAGAGAACTGTGTACCCTCTAGCTGCTGGTGAGATGTAAGAGGGTTAAACGTTAATAATGAGAACAGAAAGGAGCTGCGTTTAAAAGGAAAAATTGAGGTACCATTCAATCCAGCAGGCGCACCAGTGGTCCTCTCACCTGAGAAGACCAGAATGAAGAAGACCCAGGCTGCAAAAGCTGCACTGCAGCCTGATTCACAATAGACAAGACAGTGAAGCAACCAAAATGTCCATCAACAGAAGAAAGGATAAAGAAGAAGTCGTCCATGTACACAATGAATACTAGCTATGGAAAACAATGAAACAGTGCTCTTTGAGGCACCATAGATGATCTTGGAGATAATCACAGAACATGAGGTAAGTCGGAAAGCAAAAGTCCTATATCCTATGATATCACTTATAGGCGTTATCTAATAACTGACACAAATGAACATATTTCCACA
Organism: Balaenoptera physalus; assembly: GCF_965194825.1. Lineage (NCBI taxonomy): Eukaryota > Metazoa > Chordata > Mammalia > Artiodactyla > Balaenopteridae > Balaenoptera > Balaenoptera physalus. The sequence continues at coordinate 17,682 of NW_028125364.1, forward strand.
GAGAAAGTCAATCACAGACTTATTAAAAAAAACTATGCTTATCTAAAAGGAAAGGTGGGGGAAGTGGATAAATGAAGATTAGCGTTACCATATGTATACAAATACATATTATATACATATATCAAAAAGACAGACCATATGGCAAAGAAGGTTTACGGAACACTCTGTAATAATTTACACGGGAAGAGGATCTCTACATAAATAGTTATATAGAATATGTAGATAAACCAGAGTGTGTACACCTTGGACGAGCAACATTCTAACCATTACCCCAATTGAAAAAATTAAAACAACGAACTAGGAGTAATGAGACATAAACTTATGGGGGGTTTTCCTGGCACATTCCATCCAAATTTAAAACCTAGGCAAAGAACTTCCAGAACGGCTCTGCTGCACTAGTACCCAGATTTGGGAATGGAGAAATGCTGCATCCTTGTGGCCGTTTCCCACAACAGCAGCTTTAAACCCACTGCAAAAGGTCACTAAATATTCACCAATTGCAGTTCTGTAAATGACACCGGCCCTCCAAAAGGTACTGAGGTCGAAAATCGACCAAAAATTTCCAGTGTGCAACCTTCCAAAAAGAAAATTTGAAGAGGTATATTATAGTCACACTTTTTTCTTTTTTCTTTTAACAGAAAAGAAAAAGCCGTGGAAAAATGATGAATTGTAGGAATTTTTACAGACATGTAAACCCAAATTACAAAAACCTATCAGCTCATACCAGTCAGAACGGCCATCAACAAGAATGCTGCAAACAATAAATGCTGACGTGATTGTGGAGAAATGCGTACCCTCGATTCTAAGGGGGACGTGGTAAGAGCCACTAATGAAAGCACAACTGAGGTGCCTTGAAAAGGTAAACGTTGACCTACCATACCAGTGAATCAATCATACCCACTGCTGGGTCTAAAACCTGAGAAAATGAAAATCAAAAATCACAGGCTGGCAATCCTGCACTCCAGCAATATTTACCATAGGCAACACTTGGAAGCAACGAAAATGTCCATCAACAGAGGAATGCACCAAGAAGAAGTGGTCCATGTACACAATGGAATATTAGCCATGGAAAACATTGAAGCACTGCTCTTTGAGGCACCATAGATGAGCCTGGAGATATTCACAAAACATGAAGTAGGTCGGAAAGCAATAGACCTATATCCTATATTATCACTTATGGCATTATCTAATAACTGACACAGATGAACATATTTCCAAAGAGAAAGACACTCACAGGCTTAGAAAACAAACTATGCTCATCTGAAAGGAAAGGAGGGGGGAAATTGAGAAATGAAGATTAGTGTTACTCTACATATACAAATACATATTATATACATGTATCAAAAAGACCGAACATATAACAAGGGAGGTCGACGGAACACTGTAATATTTTACATGGGAAGAGTATCTGTACATTAATAGACATACATAATGTACAGATGAACCAGATTGTGTACACCAAAGACAAACAATATTCTAAACTTTACCCAGATTAAAAAAATTGTAAAAACCAAGAAGAAGTAATGAGACATAAACTTATGGGGACTTCTCCTGGCAAATTCCATTCTAATTTACAACCTAGGACAATGACTTCCAGAAAGGCTCTGCTGCCCTAGTACCCAGATTGGGGAATGGAGAAATGCTACCTCCTTGTGGCCATTTCGACAACAGCAGCTTTGAACCCACTGCAAAAGGTCACTAAATTTTCACCAACTTGCAGTTCTGTAAATGACACCTGCCCTCCAGAAAATTTCTGGGATCAAAAATCGACCAAAAACTTCACAATAGGGCAACCTTCGAAGAAGACAATTTCAAGAGCTATATTGTACTCACGGTTTTTTTCTTTTAAGAGAAAAGCGAAAGGGGTAGGAATATGACGAATTTTAAAAATTTTAATGACATGCATACCCATATTACAAAAACCTATCAGCTCACAGCAGTCAGAATGGCCATTAGGAAAAATGCTGCAAAAAATAAAAGGTGAAGGGAGTGTGGAGAAATGCGTACCCTCGGTTGTAAGGGGGGGCATGTAAAGAGCCACTAATGAAAACACAATGTAGGTGCTTCGAAAAGGGAAACATTGAGCTACCAGTCAATCAATCACAACCACTGCTTGGCCAATCACCTGAGAAAATGAGAATCAAAAAGTCACAGGCTGGCAAATCTGTACGCCAGCAAGATTTACCATAGCCAGCACTTGGAAGCAATGAAAATGTCCATCAACCGAGGAATGCACCAAGAAGAAGTGGTCCACGTACACAATGGAATATTACTCTAATAATAAATATAAATTAAATTTAAAAACAAACAAAAGCAAGGAGACATCAACATTTGTGTGTTTATCCGCGCACATTGCACTCTAATTTATAACCGAAAAACACCACTGGACGGTAGGTCTGTTTCCCTAGTACCAGCAAGGGGAACGTAGAAAGGCTGCCGCTCTCTGGCCGTTACCTGCAAAAGCAGGTTTAAAGCCTGAGCTAATGGTCACTTCATATGAACAAGTACTGCAGGGCTGTAAATGAAACCTACCCTCAAAATGTCTTGAGGGAGATAATGGCCAAAATATTTCAAATGGTGACACATACTTTAAGAAAACACTTTGAAGAAATAAGCTCTAATCACAGCTGGAAAAATAAAAAGGACATGTCTGAAGGCTCAATTTCAACGCATTATGAGACACATGCAAATTCAACCACAAAGAGGTATCAGCTCACACCACTCAGAATAACCATCAGCAAAAACTACAAAGAAAAAATCCTGAAGGTGCTGGGAAGAAATACATGCCCTCCACTTTAAGTGGGACGTAACCTGGAAAGAGCCACTAAGGAGAACAGAACAGAGGTGCCTTTAAAAGGTAAACATTGAGCTACCATATGATCCAGCAGACCTATTCCTGGACCTATAAACTAAGAAGACAGAATTGGAAGGACACAGCCACGCAAATCTGCATTCCATAGTATTACAATAGCCAAGATATGGAAGTAACCAAAAAGTCCACCGACAGATGGGTGGACAAAGAAGAACTGCTACCTGTATAGATGGAATATGAGCTAGTGAAAAAATGAAACAATGCCATTTGCAGCACCGTAGATGAGTCTAGAAGTAATCACGCAACTTGGAGTAAGTGAGAAAGCGAAAGACACATATCCTATCATATCACATATAGGGGTTACCTAAAAAATGATACAAACAAAGATATTTCCACAGACAAACACTATCATAGATTCATTTAAAAAACTTATGGTTCACCAAATGGAAAGGTGTGAGGATTGGATACATTACCATATTGAGGTTAACAGAGACATACAAACACATGTGAAATACATAATCACCAAAGACCTACGCAATACCAAGGGAAGACTACTCAACATTGTGTCATAACCTACATGGGAAAAGGAAACGAAGAACAATAGATATATGTATATGTGTGAAAGAACCACATCTTGCACACCTAGAACAAACAAAACATTGTAATCAAGTTTGCTGTGATAAAAAATAAAAATTAAGTTAAAAATACCAAGAAGAAATAATGAGACATAAACTTAAAGGGCTTTGTCCTCGCACATTCCATTCTAATTTACAACCTAGAACACCACTTCCAGTAAGGCTCTGTTGCCCTAGTAACCAGATTTGGTAAAGGAGAAATGCTGCCGCCTTGTGGCCGATTCCCGCAAGAGCAGCTTTTAACCCACAGCTAATGGTCACTTATCATTCACAAGGACTCAGGGCTGTAAAGGACACCTGCCCTCAAAATTGTGCTGAGGTAGGGAATCGATAAAAGAATTCAAAACAGGCAAAATGTTCACGAAGATAGTATGAAGAGGTAAGTTTTACTCACTCTCTTTTTAAAGAAAGGAAAATGGATAAAAGCTCAGCCTCAGGAAGTATTAGACTCATGCAATCTAATCTACAAAAACTTTTCAACTTCCACCAGTCGAATGACCTTTGGCAAAAAGTCTACAAACAATAAATGCTGAAGAGGTTTTAGAGAACTGTGTACCCTCTAGCTGCTGGTGAGATGTAAGAGGGTTAAATGCTAATAATGAGAACAGAAAGGAGCTGCGTTTAAAAGGAAAAATTGAGGTACCATTCAATCCAGCAGGCGCACCAATGGGCCTCTCACCTGAGAAGACCAGAATGAAGAAGACCCGGGCTGCAAAAGCTGCACTGCAGCCTGATTCACAATAGAAAAGACAGTGAAGCAACCAAAATGTCCATCAACAGATGAAAGGATAAAGAAGAAGTGGTCCATGTACACAATGAATACTAGCCATGGAAAACCATGAAACACTGCTCTTTGAGGCACCATAGATGATCTTGGAGATAATCACAGAACATGAGGTAAGTCGGAAAGCAAAAGTCCTATATCCTATGATATCACTTATAGGCGTTATCTAATAACTGACACAAATGTACATATTTCCACACAGAAAGTCAATCACAGACTTATTAAAAAAAACTATGCTTATCTAAAAGGAAAGGTGGGGGGAATGGATAAATGAAGATTAGCGTTACCATATGTATACAAATATATATTATATACATATATCCAAAAGACCAACCATATAGCAAGGAAGGATTACGGAACACTCTGTAATAATTTACACGGGAAGAGGATCTCTACATAAATAGTTATATAGAATATGTAGATGAACCAGAGTGTGTACACCTTGGACGAGCAACATTCTAACCATTACCCCAATTGAAAAAATTAAAACAACGAACTAGGAGTAATGAGACATAAACTTATGGGGGGTTTTCCTGGCACATTCCCTCCAAATTTAAAACCTAGGCAAACAACTTCCAGAACGGCTCTGCTGCCCTAGTACCCAGATTGGGGAATGGAGAAATGCTGCATCCTTGTGGCCGTTTCCCACAAGAGCAGCTTTAAACCCACTGCAAAAGGTCACTAAATATTCACCAATTGCAGGTCTGTAAATGACACCGGCCCTCCAAAAGGTACTGAGGTCGAAAATCGACCAAAAATTTCCAGTGTGCAACCTTCCAAAAAGAAAATTTGAAGAGGTATATTATAGTCACACTTTTTTCTTTTTTCTTTTAACAGAAAAGAAAAAGCCGTGGAAAAATGATGAATTGTAGGAATTTTTACAGACATGTAAACCCAAATTACAAAAACCTATCAGCTCATACCAGTCAGAACGGCCATCAACAAGAATGCTGCAAACAATAAATGCTGACGTGATTGTGGAGAAATGCGTACCCTCGATTCTAAGGGGGACGTGGTAAGAGCCACTAATGAAAGCACAACTGAGGTGCCTTGAAAAGGTAAACGTTGACCTACCATACCAGTGAATCAATCATACCCACTGCTGGGTCTAAAACCTGAGAAAATGAAAATCAAAAATCACAGGCTGGCAATCCTGCACTCCAGCAATATTTACCATAGGCAACACTTGGAAGCAACGAAAATGTCCATCAACAGAGGAATGCACCAAGAAGAAGTGGTCCATGTACACAATGGAATATTAGCCATGGAAAACATTGAAGCACTGCTCTTTGAGGCACCATAGATGAGCCTGGAGATATTCACAAAACATGAAGTAGGTCGGAAAGCAATAGACCTATATCCTATATTATCACTTATGGCATTATCTAATAACTGACACAGATGAACATATTTCCAAAGAGAAAGACACTCACAGGCTTAGAAAACAAACTATGCTCATCTGAAAGGAAAGGAGGGGGGAAATTGAGAAATGAAGATTAGTGTTACTATACATATACAAATACATATTATATACATGTATCAAAAAGACCGAACATATAACAAGGGAGGTCGACGGAACACTGTAATATTTTACATGGGAAGAGTATCTGTACATTAATAGACATACATAATGTACAGATGAACCAGATTGTGTACACCAAAGACAAACAATATTCTAAACTTTACCCAGATTAAAAAAATTGTAAAAACCAAGAAGAAGTAATGAGACATAAACTTATGGGGACTTCTCCTGGCAAATTCCATTCTAATTTACAACCTAGGACAATGACTTCCAGAAAGGCTCTGCTGCCCTAGTACCCAGATTGGGGAATGGAGAAATGCTACCTCCTTGTGGCCGTTTCCCACAACAGCAGCTTTGAACCCACTGCAAAAGGTCACTAAATTTTCACCAACTTGCAGTTCTGTAAATGACACCTGCCCTCCAGAAAATTTCTGGGATCAAAAATCGACCAAAAACTTCACAATAGGGCAACCTTCGAAGAAGACAATTTCAAGAGCTATATTGTACTCACGGTTTTTTTCTTTTAAGAGAAAAGCGAAAGGGGTAGGAATATGACGAATTTTAAAAATTTTAATGACATGCATACCCATATTACAAAAACCTATCAGCTCACAGCAGTCAGAATGGCCATTAGGAAAAATGCTGCAAAAAATAAAAGGTGAAGGGAGTGTGGAGAAATGCGTACCCTCGGTTGTAAGGGGGGGCATGTAAAGAGCCACTAATGAAAACACAATGTAGGTGCTTCGAAAAGGGAAACATTGAGCTACCAGTCAATCAATCACAACCACTACTTGGCCAATCACCTGAGAAAATGAGAATCAAAAAGTCACAGGCTGGCAAATCTGTACGCCAGCAAGATTTACCATAGCCAGCACTTGGAAGCAATGAAAATGTCCATCAACCGAGGAATGCACCAAGAAGAAGTGGTCCACGTACACAATGGAATATTACTCTAATAATAAATATAAATTAAATTTAAAAACAAACAAAAGCAAGGAGACATCAACATTTGTGGGTTTATCCGCGCACATTGCACTCTAATTTATAACCGAAAAACACCACTGGACGGTAGGTCTGTTTCCCTAGTACCAGCAAGGGGAACGTAGAAAGGCTGCCGCTCTCTGGCCGTTACCTGCAAAAGCAGGTTTAAAGCCTGAGCTAATGGTCACTTCATATGAACAAGTACTGCAGGGCTGTAAATGAAACCTACCCTCAAAATGTCTTGAGGGAGATAATGGCCAAAATATTTCAAATGGTGACACATACTTTAAGAAAACACTTTGAAGAAATAAGCTCTAATCACAGCTGGAAAAATAAAAAGGACATGTCTGAAGGCTCAATTTCAACGCATTATGAGACACATGCAAATTCAACCACAAAGAGGTATCAGCTCACACCACTCAGAATAACCATCAGCAAAAACTACAAAGAAAAAATCCTGAAGGTGCTGGGAAGAAATACATGCCCTCCACTTTAAGTGGGACGTAACCTGGAAAGAGCCACTAAGGAGAACAGAACAGAGGTGCCTTTAAAAGGTAAACATTGAGCTACCATATGATCCAGCAGACCTATTCCTGGACCTATAAACTAAGAAGACAGAATTGGAAGGACACAGCCACGCAAATCTGCATTCCATAGTATTACAATAGCCAAGATATGGAAGTAACCAAAAAGTCCACCGACAGATGGGTGGACAAAGAAGAACTGCTACCTGTATAGATGGAATATGAGCTAGTGAAAAAATGGAACAATGCCATTTGCAGCACCGTAGATGAGTCTAGAAGTAATCACGCAACTTGGAGTAAGTGAGAAAGCGAAAGACACATATCCTATCATATCACATATAGGGGTTACCTAAAAAATGATACAAACAAAGATATTTCCACAGACAAACACTATCATAGATTCATTTAAAAAACTTATGGTTCACCAACTGGAAAGGTGTGAGGATTGGATACATTACCATATTGAGGTTAACAGAGACATACAAACACATGTGAAATACATAATCACCAAAGACCTACGCAATACCAAGGGAAGACTACTCAACATTGTGTCATAACCTACATGGGAAAAGGATCCGAAGAACAATAGATATATGTATATGTGTGAAAGAACCCCATCTTGCACACCTAGAACAAACAAAACATTGTAATCAAGTTTGCTGTGATAAAAAATAAAAATTAAGTTAAAAATACCAAGAAGAAATAATGAGACATAAACTTAAAGGGCTTTGTCCTCGCACATTCCATTCTAATTTACAACCTAGAACACCACTTCCAGTAAGGCTCTGTTGCCCTAGTAACCAGATTTGGTAAAGGAGAAATGCTGCCGCCTTGTGGCCGATTCCCGCAAGAGCAGCTTTTAACCCACAGCTAATGGTCACTTATCATTCACAAGGACTCAGGGCTGTAAAGGACACCTGCCCTCAAAATTGTGCTGAGGTAGGGAATGGATAAAAAAAAAGTCAAAACAGGCAGAATTTTCAAGAAGATAGTATGAAGAGGCAAATTTTACTCACCCTCTTTTTAAAGAAAGGAAAATGGATAAAAGCTCAACCTCAGGAAGTATTAGACTCATGCAATCTAATCTACAAAAAGTTTTCAACTCACACCAGTCGACTGACCATTGGCAAAAGGACTACAAACAATAAATGCTGAAGTGGTTTTAGAGAACTGTGTACCCTCTAGCTGCTGGTGAGATGTAAGAGGGTTAAACGTTAATAATGAGAACAGAAAGGAGCTGCGTTTAAAAGGAAAAATTGAGGTACCATTCAATCCAGCAGGCGCACCAGTGGTCCTCTCACCTGAGAAGACCAGAATGAAGAAGACCCAGGCTGCAAAAGCTGCACTGCAGCCTGATTCACAATAGACAAGACAGTGAAGCAACCAAAATGTCCATCAACAGAAGAAAGGATAAAGAAGAAGTCGTCCATGTACACAATGAATACTAGCTATGGAAAACAATGAAACAGTGCTCTTTGAGGCACCATAGATGATCTTGGAGATAATCACAGAACATGAGGTAAGTCGGAAAGCAAAAGTCCTATATCCTATGATATCACTTATAGGCGTTATCTAATAACTGACACAAATGAACATATTTCCACAGAGAAAGTCAATCACAGACTTATTAAAAAAAACTATGCTTATCTAAAAGGAAAGGTGGGGGAAGTGGATAAATGAAGATTAGCGTTACCATATGTATACAAATACATATTATATACATATATCAAAAAGACAGACCATATAGCAAAGAAGGTTTACGGAACACTCTGTAATAATTTACACGGGAAGAGGATCTCTACATAAATAGTTATATAGAATATGTAGATAAACCAGAGTGTGTACACCTTGGACGAGCAACATTCTAACCATTACCCCAATTGAAAAAATTAAAACAACGAACTAGGAGTAATGAGACATAAACTTATGGGGGGTTTTCCTGGCACATTCCATCCAAATTTAAAACCTAGGCAAAGAACTTCCAGAACGGCTCTGCTGCACTAGTACCCAGATTTGGGAATGGAGAAATGCTGCATCCTTGTGGCCGTTTCCCACAACAGCAGCTTTAAACCCACTGCAAAAGGTCACTAAATATTCACCAATTGCAGTTCTGTAAATGACACCGGCCCTCCAAAAGGTACTGAGGTCGAAAATCGACCAAAAATTTCCAGTGTGCAACCTTCCAAAAAGAAAATTTGAAGAGGTATATTATAGTCACACTTTTTTCTTTTTTCTTTTAACAGAAAAGAAAAAGCCGTGGAAAAATGATGAATTGTAGGAATTTTTACAGACATGTAAACCCAAATTACAAAAACCTATCAGCTCATACCAGTCAGAACGGCCATCAACAAGAATGCTGCAAACAATAAATGCTGACGTGATTGTGGAGAAATGCGTACCCTCGATTCTAAGGGGGACGTGGTAAGAGCCACTAATGAAAGCACAACTGAGGTGCCTTGAAAAGGTAAACGTTGACCTACCATACCAGTGAATCAATCATACCCACTGCTGGGTCTAAAACCTGAGAAAATGAAAATCAAAAATCACAGGCTGGCAATCCTGCACTCCAGCAATATTTACCATAGGCAACACTTGGAAGCAACGAAAATGTCCATCAACAGAGGAATGCACCAAGAAGAAGTGGTCCATGTACACAATGGAATATTAGCCATGGAAAACATTGAAGCACTGCTCTTTGAGGCACCATAGATGAGCCTGGAGATATTCACAAAACATGAAGTAGGTCGGAAAGCAATAGACCTATATCCTATATTATCACTTATGGCATTATCTAATAACTGACACAGATGAACATATTTCCAAAGAGAAAGACACTCACAGGCTTAGAAAACAAACTATGCTCATCTGAAAGGAAAGGAGGGGGGAAATTGAGAAATGAAGATTAGTGTTACTATACATATACAAATACATATTATATACATGTATCAAAAAGACCGAACATATAACAAGGGAGGTCGACGGAACACTGTAATATTTTACATGGGAAGAGTATCTGTACATTAATAGACATACATAATGTACAGATGAACCAGATTGTGTACACCAAAGACAAACAATATTCTAAACTTTACCCAGATTAAAAAAATTGTAAAAACCAAGAAGAAGTAATGAGACATAAACTTATGGGGACTTCTCCTGGCAAATTCCATTCTAATTTACAACCTAGGACAATGACTTCCAGAAAGGCTCTGCTGCCCTAGTACCCAGATTGGGGAATGGAGAAATGCTACCTCCTTGTGGCCGTTTCCCACAACAGCAGCTTTGAACCCACTGCAAAAGGTCACTAAATTTTCACCAACTTGCAGTTCTGTAAATGACACCTGCCCTCCAGAAAATTTCTGGGATCAAAAATCGACCAAAAACTTCACAATAGGGCAACCTTCGAAGAAGACAATTTCAAGAGCTATACTGTACTCACGGTTTTTTCTTTTAAGAGAAAAGCGAAAGACGTAGGAATATGACGAATTTTAAAAATTTTAATGACATGCATACCCATATTACAAAAACCTATCAGCTCACAGCAGTCAGAATGGCCATTAGGAAAAATGCTGCAAAAAATAAAAGGTGAAGGGATTGTGGAGAAATGCGTAGCCTCGGTTGTAAGGTGGGCATGTAAAGAGCCACTAATGAAAACACAATGTAGGTGCTTCGAAAAGGGAAACATTGAGCTACCAGTCAATCAATCACAACCACTGCTTGGCCAATCACCTGAGAAAATGAGAATCAAAAAGTCACAGGCTGGCAAATCTGTACGCCAGCAAGATTTACCATAGCCAGCACTTGGAAGCAATGAAAATGTCCATCAACCGAGGAATGCACCAAGAAGAAGTGGTCCACGTACACAATGGAATATTACTCTAATAATAAATATAAATTAAATTTAAAAACAAACAAAAGCAAGGAGACATCAACATTTGTGGGTTTATCCGCGCACATTGCACTCTAATTTATAACCGAAAAACACCACTGGACGGTAGGTCTGTTTCCCTAGTACCAGCAAGGGGAACGTAGAAAGGCTGCTGCTCTCTGGCCGTTACCTGCAAAAGCAGGTTTAAAGCCTGAGCTAATGGTCACTTCATATGAACAAGTACTGCAGGGCTGTAAATGAAACCTGCCCTCAAAATGTCTTGAGGGAGATAATGGCCAAAATATTTCAAAAGGTGACACATACTTTAAAAAAACACTTTGAAGAAATAAGCTCTAATCACAGCTGGAAAAATAAAAAGGACATGTCTTAAAGCTCAATTTCAACGCATTATGAGACACATGCAAATTCAACCACAAAGAGGTATCAGCTCACACCACTCAGAATAACCATCAGCAAAAACTACAAAGAAAAAATCCTGAAGGTGCTGGGAAGAAATACATGCCCTCCACTTTAAGTGGGACGTAACCTGGAAAGAGCCACTAAGGAGAACAGAACAGAGGTGCCTTTAAAAGGTAAACATTGAGCTACCATATGATCCAGCAGACCTATTCCTGGACCTATAAACTAAGAAGACAGAATTGGAAGGACACAGCCACGCAAATCTGCATTCCATAGTATTACAATAGCCAAGATATGGAAGTAACCAAAAAGTCCACCGACAGATGGGTGGACAAAGAAGAACTGCTACCTGTATAGATGGAATATGAGCTAGTGAAAAAATGAAACAATGCCATTTGCAGCACCGTAGATGAGTCTAGAAGTAATCACGCAACTTGGAGTAAGTGAGAAAGCGAAAGACACATATCCTATCATATCACATATAGGGGTTACCTAAAAAATGATACAAACAAAGATATTTCCACAGACAAACACTATCATAGATTCATTTAAAAAACTTATGGTTCACCAAATGGAAAGGTGTGAGGATTGGATACATTACCATATTGAGGTTAACAGAGACATACAAACACATGTGAAATACATAATCACCAAAGACCTACGCAATACCAAGGGAAGACTACTCAACATTGTGTCATAACCTACATGGGAAAAGGATCCGAAGAACAATAGATATATGTATATGTGTGAAAGAACCACATCTTGCACACCTAGAACAAACAAAACATTGTAATCAAGTTTGCTGTGATAAAAAATAAAAATTAAGTTAAAAATACCAAGAAGAAATAATGAGACATAAACTTAAAGGGCTTTGTCCTCGCACATTCCATTCTAATTTACAACCTAGAACACCACTTCCAGTAAGGCTCTGTTGCCCTAGTAACCAGATTTGGTAAAGGAGAAATGCTGCCGACTTGTGGCCGATTCCCGCAAGAGCAGCTTTTAACCCACAGCTAATGGTCACTTATCATTCACAAGGACTCAGGGCTGTAAAGGACACCTGCCCTCAAAATTGTGCTGAGGTAGGGAATCGATAAAAGAATTCAAAACAGGCAAAATGTTCACGAAGATAGTATGGAGAGGTAAGTTTTACTCACTCTCTTTTTAAAGAAAGGAAAATGGATAAAAGCTCAGCCTCAGGAAGTATTAGACTCATGCAATCTAATCTACAAAAACTTTTCAACTTCCACCAGTCGAATGACCTTTGGCAAAAAGTCTACAAACAATAAATGCTGAAGAGGTTTTAGAGAACTGTGTACCCTCTAGCTACTGGTGAGATGTAAGAGGGTTAAATGCTAATAATGAGAACAGAAAGGAGCTGCGTTTAAAAGGAAAAATTGAGGTACCATTCAATCCAGCAGGCGCACCAATGGGCCTCTCACCTGAGAAGACCAGAATGAAGAAGACCCGGGCTGCAAAAGCTGCACTGCAGCCTGATTCACAATAGAAAAGACAGTGAAGCAACCAAAATGTCCATCAACAGATGAAAGGATAAAGAAGAAGTGGTCCATGTACACAATGAATACTAGCCATGGAAAACCATGAAACACTGCTCTTTGAGGCACCATAGATGATCTTGGAGATAATCACAGAACATGAGGTAAGTCGGAAAGCAAAAGTCCTATATCCTATGATATCACTTATAGGCGTTATCTAATAACTGACACAAATGTACATATTTCCACACAGAAAGTCAATCACAGACTTATTAAAAAAAAACTATGCTTATCTAAAAGGAAAGGTGGGGGGAATGGATAAATGAAGATTAGCGTTACCATATGTATACAAATATATATTATATACATATATCCAAAAGACCAACCATATAGCAAGGAAGGATTACGGAACACTCTGTAATAATTTACACGGGAAGAGGATCTCTACATAAATAGTTATATAGAATATGTAGATGAACCAGAGTGTGTACACCTTGGACGAGCAACATTCTAACCATTACCCCAATTGAAAAAATTAAAACAACGAACTAGGAGTAATGAGACATAAACTTATGGGGGGTTTTCCTGGCACATTCCCTCCAAATTTAAAACCTAGGCAAACAACTTCCAGAACGGCTCTGCTGCCCTAGTACCCAGATTGGGGAATGGAGAAATGCTGCATCCTTGTGGCCGTTTCCCACAAGAGCAGCTTTAAACCCACTGCAAAAGGTCACTAAATATTCACCAATTGCAGGTCTGTAAATGACACCGGCCCTCCAAAAAATACTGAGGTCGAAAATCGACCAAAAAATTCCAGAGTGCAACCTTCCAAAAAGAAAATTTGAAGAGGTATATTTTAGTCACACTTTTTTGCTTTTTTCTTTTAACAGAAAAGAAAAAGGCGTGGAAAAATGATGAATTGTAGGAATTTTTACAGACATGTAAACCCAAATTACAAAAACCTATCAGCTCACACCAGTCAGAACGGCCATCAACAAAAATGCTGCAAACAATAAATGCTGACGTGATTGTGGAGAAATGCGTACCCTCGATTCTAAGGGGGACGTGGTAAGAGCCACTAATGAAAGCACAATTGAGGTGCCTTGAAAAGGTAAACGTTGACCTACCATACCAGTCAATCAATCATACCCACTGCTGGGTCTATCACCTGAGAAAATGAAAATCAAAAATCACAGGCTGGCAATCCTGCACTCCAGCAATATTTACCATAGGCAACACATGGAAGCAACGAAAATGTCCATCAACAGAGGAATGAACCAAGAAGAAGTGGTCCATGTACACAATGGAATATTAGCCATGGAAAACATTGAAGCACTGCTCTTTGAGGCACCATAGATGAGCCTGGAGATAATCACAAAACATGAAGTAGGTCGGACAGCAAAACACCTATTTCCTATATTATCACTTATGGCATTATCTAATAACTGACACAGATGAACATATTTCCAAAGAGAAAGACACTCACAGGCTTAGAAAACAAACTATGCTCATCTGAAAGGAAAGGAGGGGGGAAATTGAGAAATGAAGATTAGTGTTACTATACATATACAAATACATATTATATACATGTATCAAAAAGACCGAACATATAGCAAGGGAGGTCGAAGGAATACTGTAATATTTTACATGGGAAGAGGATCTGTACATTAATAGACATACATAATGTACAAATGAACCAGATTGTGTACACCTAGGACAAACAATATTCTAAACTTTACCCAGATTAAAAAAAATTTAAAAACCAAGAAGAAGTAATGAGACATAAACTTATGGGGATTGCTCCTGGCAAATTCCATTCTAATTTACAACCTAGGACAATGACTTCCATAAAGGCTCTGCTGCCCTAGTACCCAGATTGGGGAATGGAGAAATGCTACCTCCTTGTGGCCGTTTCCCACAACAGCAGCTTTGAACCCACTGCAAAATGTCAGTAAATTTTCACCAACTTGCAGTTCTATAAATGGCAACTGCCCTCCAGAAAATTTCTGGGGTCAAATATCGAACAAAATCTTCAGAAGAGGGCAACCTTCGAAGAAGACAATTTCAAGAGCTATACTGTACTCACGGTTTTTTCTTTTAAGAGAAAAGAAAAAGGCGTAGGAATATGACGAATTTTAAAAATTTTAATGACATGCATACCCATATTACAAAAACCTATCAGCTCAGAGCAGTCAGAATGGCCATTAGGAAAAATGCTGCAAAAAATAAACGGTGAAGGGAGTGTGGAGAAATGTGTACCCTCGGTTGTAAGGGGGGGCATGTAACGAGCCACTAATGAAAACACAATGTAGGTGCTTTGAAAAGGGAAACATTGAGATACCCGTCAATCAATCACAATCACTTCTTGGCCTATCACCTGACAAAATGAGAATCAAAAAGTCACAGGCTGGCAAACCTGTACGCCAGCAAGATTTACCATAGCCAGCACTTGGAAGCAATGAAAATGTCCATCAACTGAGGAATGCACCAAGAAGAAGTAGTCTACGTACACAATGGTATATTACTCTAATAATAAATATAAATTAAATTTAAAAACAAACAAAAGCAAGGAGACATCAACATTTGTGGGTTTATCCGGGCACATTCACTCTAATTTATAACCGAAGAACACCACTGGCCGGTATGTCTGTTTCCCTAGTACCAGCAAGGGAAACGTAGAAAGGCTGCCGCTCTTTGGCCGATACCTGCAAAAGCAGGTTTAAAGCCTGAGCTAATGGTCACTTCATATGAACAAGTACTGCAGGGCTGTAAATGAAACCTGCCCTCAAAATGTCTTGAGGGAGATAATGGCCAAAATATTTCAAAAGGTGACACATACTTTAAAAAAACACTTTGAAGAAATAAGCTCTAATCACAGCTGGAAAAATAAAAAGGACATGTCTTAAAGCTCAATTTCAACGCATTATGAGACACATGCAAATTCAACCACAAAGAGGTATCAGCTCACACCACTCAGAATAACCATCAGCAAAAACTACAAAGAAAAAATCCTGAAGGTGCTGGGAAGAAATACATGCCCTCCACTTTAAGTGGGACGTAACCTGGAAAGAGCCACTAAGGAGAACAGAACAGAGGTGCCTTTAAAAGGAAAACATTGAGCTACCATATGATCCAGCAGTCCTATTCCTGGACCTATAACCTAAGAAGGCAAAATTGGAAGGACAGAGGCACGCAAATCTGTATTGCATATTATTACAATAGCCAAGATATGGAAGTAACCAAAAAGACCACCGACAGATGGGTGGACAAAGAAGAACTGCTATCTGTACAGATGGAATATGAGCTAGTGAAAAAATGAAACAATGTCATTTGCAGCACCATAGATGAGCCTAGAAGTAATCACACAACTTGGAGTAAGTGAGAAAGCGAAAGGCACATATCCTATCATATCACATATAGGGGTTACCTAAAAAATGATACAAAGAAAGATATTTCCACAGAGAAACACTATCATAGATTCATTAAAATTCTTATGGTTCACCAAATAGAAAGTTGTGAGGATTGGATACATTACCATTTTTAGGTTAACAGAGAGTTACAAACACATGTGAAATATATAATCACCAAAGACCTACGCAATATCAAGAGAATACTACTCAACATTGTGTCATAACCTATATGGGAAAAGGATCCGAAGAAGAATAGATATATGTATATGTGTGAAAGAACCACATCTTGCACACCTAGAACAAACAAAACATTGTAATCAAGTTTGCTGTGATAAAAAATAAAAATTAAGTTAAAAATACCAACAAGAAGTAATGAGACATAAACTTAAAGGGCTTTTCCCCCGCACATTCCATTCTAATTTACAACCTAGAACACCACTTCCAGTAAGGCTCTGTTGCCCTAGTAAGCAGATTTGGTAAAGGAGAAATTCTGCTGCCTTGTGGCCAATTCCCGCAAGAGCAGCTTTTAACCCACAGCTTATGGTCACTTACCATTCAAAATGACTCAAGGCTGTAAAGGACACCTGCCCTCAAAATTGTGCTGAGGTAGGGAATGGATAAAAAAAAGTCAAAACAGGCAGAATGTTCAAGAAGATAGTATGAAGAGGCAAGTTTTACTCACCCTCTTTTTAAAGAAAGGAAAATGGATAAAAGCTCAACCTCAGGAAGTATTAGACTCATGCAATCTAATCTACAAAAAGTTTTCAACTCACACCAGTCGACTGACCATTGGCAAAAGGACTACAAACAATAAATCCTGAAGTGGTTTTAGAGAACTGTGTACCCTCTAGCTGCTGGTGAGATGTAAGAGGGTTAAACGTTAACAATGAGAACAGAAAGGAGCTGCGTTTACAAGGAAAAATTGAGGTACCATTCAATCCAGCAGGCGCACCAGTGGTCCTCTCACCTGAGAAGACCAGAATGAAGAAGACCCAGGCTGCAAAAGCTGCACTGCAGCCTGATTCACAATAGACAAGACAGTGAAGCAACCAAAATGTCCATCAACAGATGAAAGGATAAAGAAGAAGTGGTCCATGTACACAATGAATACTAGCCATGGAAAACCATGAAACACTGCTCTTTGAGGCACCATAGATGATCTTGGAGATAATCACAGAACATGAGGTAAGTCGGAAAGCAAAAGTCCTATATCCTATGATATCACTTATAGGCGTTATCTAATAACTGACACAAATGTACATATTTCCACACAGAAAGTCAATCACAGACTTATTAAAAAAAACTATGCTTATCTAAAAGGAAAGGTGGGGGGAATGGATAAATGAAGATTAGCGTTACCATATGTATACAAATATATATTATATACATATATCCAAAAGACCAACCATATAGCAAGGAAGGATTACGGAACACTCTGTAATAATTTACACGGGAAGAGGATCTCTACATAAATAGTTATATAGAATATGTAGATGAACCAGAGTGTGTACACCTTGGACGAGCAACATTCTAACCATTACCCCAATTGAAAAAATTAAAACAACGAACTAGGAGTAATGAGACATAAACTTATGGGGGGTTTTCCTGGCACATTCCCTCCAAATTTAAAACCTAGGCAAACAACTTCCAGAACGGCTCTGCTGCCCTAGTACCCAGATTGGGGAATGGAGAAATGCTGCATCCTTGTGGCCGTTTCCCACAAGAGCAGCTTTAAACCCACTGCAAAAGGTCACTAAATATTCACCAATTGCAGGTCTGTAAATGACACCGGCCCTCCAAAAGGTACTGAGGTCGAAAATCGACCAAAAATTTCCAGTGTGCAACCTTCCAAAAAGAAAATTTGAAGAGGTATATTATAGTCACACTTTTTTCTTTTTTCTTTTAACAGAAAAGAAAAAGCCGTGGAAAAATGATGAATTGTAGGAATTTTTACAGACATGTAAACCCAAATTACAAAAACCTATCAGCTCATACCAGTCAGAACGGCCATCAACAAGAATGCTGCAAACAATAAATGCTGACGTGATTGTGGAGAAATGCGTACCCTCGATTCTAAGGGGGACGTGGTAAGAGCCACTAATGAAAGCACAACTGAGGTGCCTTGAAAAGGTAAACGTTGACCTACCATACCAGTGAATCAATCATACCCACTGCTGGGTCTAAAACCTGAGAAAATGAAAATCAAAAATCACAGGCTGGCAATCCTGCACTCCAGCAATATTTACCATAGGCAACACTTGGAAGCAACGAAAATGTCCATCAACAGAGGAATGCACCAAGAAGAAGTGGTCCATGTACACAATGGAATATTAGCCATGGAAAACATTGAAGGACTGCTCTTTGAGGCACCATAGATGAGCCTGGAGATATTCACAAAACATGAAGTAGGTCAGAAAGCAATAGACCTATATCCTATATTATCACTTATGGCATTATCTAATAACTGACACAGCTGAACATATTTCCAAAGAGAAAGACACTCACAGGCTTAGAAAACAAACTATGCTCATCTGAAAGGAAAGGAGGGGGGAAATTGAGAAATGAAGATTAGTGTTACTATACATATACAAATACATATTATATACATGTATCAAAAAGACCGAACATATAACAAGGGAGGTCGACGGAACACTGTAATATTTTACATGGGAAGAGTATCTGTACATTAATAGACATACATAATGTACAGATGAACCAGATTGTGTACACCAAAGACAAACAATATTCTAAACTTTACCCAGATTAAAAAAATTGTAAAAACCAAGAAGAAGTAATGAGACATAAACTTATGGGGACTTCTCCTGGCAAATTCCATTCTAATTTACAACCTAGGACAATGACTTCCAGAAAGGCTCTGCTGCCCTAGTACCCAGATTGGGGAATGGAGAAATGCTACCTCCTTGTGGCCGTTTCCCACAACAGCAGCTTTGAACCCACTGCAAAAGGTCACTAAATTTTCACCAACTTGCAATTCTGTAAATGACACCTGCCCTCCAGAAAATTTCTGGGATCAAAAATCGACCAAAAACTTCACAATAGGGCAACCTTCGAAGAAGACAATTTCAAGAGCTATATTGTACTCACGGTTTTTTCTTTTAAGAGAAAAGCGAAAGGCGTAGGAATATGACGAATTTTAAAAATTTTAATGACATGCATACCCATATTACAAAAACCTATCAGCTCACAGCAGTCAGAATGGCCATTAGGAAAAATGCTGCAAAAAATAAAAGGTGAAGGGAGTGTGGAGAAATGCGTAGCCTCGGTTGTAAGGGGGGCATGTAAAGAGCCACTAATGAAAACACAATGTAGGTGCTTCGAAAAGGGAAACATTGAGCTACCAGTCAATCAATCACAACCACTGCTTGGCCAATCACCTGAGAAAATGAGAATCAAAAAGTCACAGGCTGGCAAATCTGTACGCCAGCAAGATTTACCATAGCCAGCACTTGGAAGCAATGAAAATGTCCATCAACTGCGGAATGAACCAAGAAGAAGTGGTCCACGTACACAATGGAATATTACTCTAATAATAAATATAAATTAAATTTAAAAACAAACAAAAGCAAGGAGACATCAACATTTATGGGTTTATCCGCGCACATTGCACTCTAATTTATAACCGAAAAACACCACTGGACGGTAGGTCTGTTTCCCTAGTACCAGCAAGGGGAACGTAGAAAGGCTGCCGCTCTCTGGCCGTTACATGCAAAAGCAGGTTTAAAGCCTGAGCTAATGGTCACTTCATATGAACAAGTACTGCAGGGCTGTAAATGAAACCTACCCTCAAAATGTCTTGAGGGAGATAATGGCCAAAATATTTCAAATGGTGACACATACTTTAAGAAAACACCTTGAAGAAATAAGCTCTAATCACAGCTGGAAAAATAAAAAGGACATGTCTTAAAGCTCAATTTCAACGCATTATGAGACACATGCAAATTCAACCACAAAGAGGTATCAGCTCACACCACTCAGAATAACCATCAGCAAAAACTACAAAGAAAAAATCCTGAAGGTGCTGGGAAGAAATTCATGCCCTCCACTTTAAGTGGGACGTAACCTGGAAAGAGCCACTAAGGAGAACAGAACAGAGGTGCCTTTAAAAGGTAAACATTGAGCTACCATATGATCCAGCAGACCTATTCCTGGACCTATAAACTAAGAAGACAGAATTGGAAGGACACAGCCACGCAAATCTGCATTCCATAGTATTACAATAGCCAAGATATGGAAGTAACCAAAAAGTCCACCGACAGATGGGTGGACAAAGAAGAACTGCTACCTGTATAGATGGAATATGAGCTAGTGAAAAAATGAAACAATGCCATTTGCAGCACCATAGATGAGTCTAGAAGTAATCACGCAACTTGGAGTAAGTGAGAAAGCGAAAGACACATATCCTATCATATCACATATAGGGGTTACCTAAAAAATGATACAAACAAAGATATTTCCACAGACAAACACTATCATAGATTCATTTAAAAAACTTATGGTTCACCAAATGGAAAGGTGTGAGGATTGGATACATTACCATATTGAGGTTAACAGAGACATACAAACACATGTGAAATACATAATCACCAAAGACCTACGCAATACCAAGGGAAGACTACTCAACATTGTGTCATAACCTACATGGGAAAAGGATCCGAAGAACAATAGATATATGTATATGTGTGAAAGAACCACATCTTGCACACCTAGAACAAACAAAACATTGTAATCAAGTTTGCTGTGATAAAAAATAAAAATTAAGTTAAAAATACCAAGAAGAAATAATGAGACATAAACTTAAAGGGCTTTGTCTCGCACATTCCATTCTAATTTAAAACCTAGAACACCACTTCCAGTAAGGCTCTGTTACCCTAGTAACCAGATTTGGTAAAGGAGAAATGTTGCCGACTTGTGGCCGATTCCCGCAAGAGCAGCTTTTAACCCACAGCTAATGGTCACTTATCATTCACAAGGACTCAAGGCTGTAAAGGACACCTGCCCTCAAAATTGTGCTGAGGTAGGGAATCGATAAAAGAATTCAAAACAGGCAAAATGTTCACGAAGATAGTATGGAGAGGTAAGTTTTACTCACTCTCTTTTTAAAGAAAGGAAAATGGATAAAAGCTCAGCCTCAGGAAGTATTAGACTCATGCAATCTAATCTACAAAAACTTTTCAACTTCCACCAGTCGAATGACCTTTGGCAAAAAGTCTACAAACAATAAATGCTGAAGAGGTTTTAGAGAACTGTGTACCCTCTAGCTGCTGGTGAGATGTAAGAGGGTTAAATGCTAATAATGAGAACAGAAAGGAGCTGCGTTTAAAAGGAAAAATTGAGGTACCATTCAATCCAGCAGGCGCACCAATGGGCCTCTCACCTGAGAAGACCAGAATGAAGAAGACCCGGGCTGCAAAAGCTGCACTGCAGCCTGATTCACAATAGAAAAGACAGTGAAGCAACCAAAATGTCCATCAACAGATGAAAGGATAAAGAAGAAGTGGTCCATGTACACAATGAATACTAGCCATGGAAAACCATGAAACACTGCTCTTTGAGGCACCATAGATGATCTTGGAGATAATCACAGAACATGAGGTAAGTCGGAAAGCAAAAGTCCTATATCCTATGATATCACTTATAGGCGTTATCTAATAACTGACACAAATGTACATATTTCCACACAGAAAGTCAATCACAGACTTATTAAAAAAAAACTATGCTTATCTAAAAGGAAAGGTGGGGGGAATGGATAAATGAAGATTAGCGTTACCATATGTATACAAATATATATTATATACATATATCCAAAAGACCAACCATATAGCAAGGAAGGATTACGGAACACTCTGTAATAATTTACACGGGAAGAGGATCTCTACATAAATAGTTATATAGAATATGTAGATGAACCAGAGTGTGTACACCTTGGACGAGCAACATTCTAACCATTACCCCAATTGAAAAAATTAAAACAACGAACTAGGAGTAATGAGACATAAACTTATGGGGGGTTTTCCTGGCACATTCCCTCCAAATTTAAAACCTAGGCAAACAACTTCCAGAACGGCTCTGCTGCCCTAGTACCCAGATTGGGGAATGGAGAAATGCTGCATCCTTGTGGCCATTTCCCACAAGAGCAGCTTTAAACCCACTGCAAAAGGTCACTAAATATTCACCAATTGCAGGTCTGTAAATGACACCGGCCCTCCAAAAAATACTGAGGTCGAAAATCGACCAAAAAATTCCAGAGTGCAACCTTCCAAAAAGAAAATTTGAAGAGGTATATTTTAGTCACACTTTTTTGCTTTTTTCTTTTAACAGAAAAGAAAAAGGCGTGGAAAAATGATGAATTGTAGGAATTTTTACAGACATGTAAACCCAAATTACAAAAACCTATCAGCTCACACCAGTCAGAACGGCCATCAACAAAAATGCTGCAAACAATAAATGCTGACGTGATTGTGGAGAAATGCGTACCCTCGATTCTAAGGGGGACGTGGTAAGAGCCACTAATGAAAGCACAATTGAGGTGCCTTGAAAAGGTAAACGTTGACCTACCATACCAGTCAATCAATCATACCCACTGCTGGGTCTATCACCTGAGAAAAAGAAAATCAAAAATCACAGGCTGGCAATCCTGCACTCCAGCAATATTTACCATAGGCAACACATGGAAGCAACGAAAATGTCCATCAACAGAGGAATGAACCAAGAAGAAGTGGTCCATGTACACAATGGAATATTAGCCATGGAAAACATTGAAGCACTGCTCTTTGAGGCACCATAGATGAGCCTGGAGATAATCACAAAACATGAAGTAGGTCGGACAGCAAAACACCTATTTCCTATATTATCACTTATGGCATTATCTAATAACTGACACAGATGAACATATTTCCAAAGAGAAAGACACTCACAGGCTTAGAAAACAAACTATGCTCATCTGAAAGGAAAGGAGGGGGGAAATTGAGAAATGAAGATTAGTGTTACTATACATATACAAATACATATTATATACATGTATCAAAAAGACCGAACATATAGCAAGGGAGGTCGAAGGAATACTGTAATATTTTACATGGG
This sequence comes from Balaenoptera physalus, assembly GCF_965194825.1. Lineage (NCBI taxonomy): Eukaryota > Metazoa > Chordata > Mammalia > Artiodactyla > Balaenopteridae > Balaenoptera > Balaenoptera physalus. Next base: position 41,235 of record NW_028125364.1, read on the forward strand.
AAGAGGATCTGTACATTAATAGACATACATAATGTACAAATGAACCAGATTGTGTACACCTAGGACAAACAATATTCTAAACTTTACCCAGATTAAAAAAAATTTAAAAACCAAGAAGAAGTAATGAGACATAAACTTATGGGGATTGCTCCTGGCAAATTCCATTCTAATTTACAACCTAGGACAATGACTTCCATAAAGGCTCTGCTGCCCTAGTACCCAGATTGGGGAATGGAGAAATGCTACCTCCTTGTGGCCGTTTCCCACAACAGCAGCTTTGAACCCACTGCAAAATGTCAGTAAATTTTCACCAACTTGCAGTTCTATAAATGGCAACTGCCCTCCAGAAAATTTCTGGGGTCAAATATCGAACAAAATCTTCAGAAGAGGGCAACCTTCGAAGAAGACAATTTCAAGAGCTATACTGTACTCACGGTTTTTTCTTTTAAGAGAAAAGAAAAAGGCGTAGGAATATGACGAATTTTAAAAATTTTAATGACATGCATACCCATATTACAAAAACCTATCAGCTCAGAGCAGTCAGAATGGCCATTAGGAAAAATGCTGCAAAAAATAAACGGTGAAGGGAGTGTGGAGAAATGTGTACCCTCGGTTGTAAGGGGGGGCATGTAACGAGCCACTAATGAAAACACAATGTAGGTGCTTTGAAAAGGGAAACATTGAGATACCCGTCAATCAATCACAATCACTTCTTGGCCTATCACCTGACAAAATGAGAATCAAAAAGTCACAGGCTGGCAAACCTGTACGCCAGCAAGATTTACCATAGCCAGCACTTGGAAGCAATGAAAATGTCCATCAACTGAGGAATGCACCAAGAAGAAGTAGTCTACGTACACAATGGTATATTACTCTAATAATAAATATAAATTAAATTTAAAAACAAACAAAAGCAAGGAGACATCAACATTTGTGGGTTTATCCGGGCACATTCACTCTAATTTATAACCGAAGAACACCACTGGCCGGTAGGTCTGTTTCCCTAGTACCAGCAAGGGAAACGTAGAAAGGCTGCCACTCTTTGGCCGATACCTGCAAAAGCAGGTTTGAAGCCTGAGCTAATGGTCACTTCATATGAACAAGTACTGCAGGGCTGTAAATGAAACCTACCCTCAAAATGTCTTGAGGGAGATAATGGACAAAATATTTCAAAAGGTGACACATACTTTAAAAAAACACTTTGAAGAAATAAGCTCTAATCACAGCTGGAAAAATAAAAAGGACATGTCTTAAAGCTCAATTTCAACGCATTATGAGACACATGCAAATTCAACCACAAAGAGGTATCAGCTCACACCACTCAGAATAACCATCAGCAAAAACTACAAAGAAAAAATCCTGAAGGTGCTGGGAAGAAATACATGCCCTCCACTTTAAGTGGGACGTAACCTGGAAAGAGCCACTAAGGAGAACAGAACAGAGGTGCTTTTAAAAGGAAAACATTGAGCTACCATATGATCCAGCAGTCCTATTCCTGGACCTATAACCTAAGAAGGCAAAATTGGAAGGACAGAGACACGCAAATCTGTATTGCATATTATTACAATAGCCAAGATATGGAAGTAACCAAAAAGACCACCGACAGATGGGTGGACAAAGAAGAACTGCTATCTGTACAGATGGAATATGAGCTAGTGAAAAAATGAAACAATGTCATTTGCAGCACCATAGATGAGCCTAGAAGTAATCACACAACTTGGAGTAAGTGAGAAAGCGAAAGGCACATATCCTATCATATCACATATAGGGGTTACCTAAAAAATGATACAAAGAAAGATATTTCCACAGAGAAACACTATCATAGATTCATTAAAATTCTTATGGTTCACCAAATAGAAAGTTGTGAGGATTGGATACATTACCATTTTTAGGTTAACAGAGAGTTACAAACACATGTGAAATATATAATCACCAAAGACCTACGCAATATCAAGAGAATACTACTCAACATTGTGTCATAACCTATATGGGAAAAGGATCCGAAGAAGAATAGATATATGTATATGTGTGAAAGAACCACATCTTGCACACCTAGAACAAACAAAACATTGTAATCAAGTTTGCTGTGATAAAAAATAAAAATTAAGTTAAAAATACCAACAAGAAGTAATGAGACATAAACTTAAAGGGCTTTCCCCCCGCACATTCCATTCTAATTTACAACCTAGAACACCACTTCCAGTAAGGCTCTGTTGCCCTAGTAACCAGATTTGGTAAAGGAGAAATTCTGCTGCCTTGTGGCCAATTCCCGCAAGAGCAGCTTTTAACCCACAGCTTATGGTCACTTACCATTCAAAATGACTCAAGGCTGTAAAGGACACCTGCCCTCAAAATTGTGCTGAGGTAGGGAATGGATAAAAAAAAGTCAAAACAGGCAGAATGTTCAAGAAGATAGTATGAAGAGGCAAGTTTTACTCACCCTCTTTTTAAAGAAAGGAAAATGGATAAAAGCTCAACCTCAGGAAGTATTAGACTCATGCAATCTAATCTACAAAAAGTTTTCAACTCACACCAGTCGACTGACCATTGGCAAAAGGACTACAAACAATAAATGCTGAAGTGGTTTTAGAGAACTGTGTACCCTCTAGCTGCTGGTGAGATGTAAGAGGGTTAAACGTTAATAATGAGAACAGAAAGGAGCTGCGTTTAAAAGGAAAAATTGAGGTACCATTCAATCCAGCAGGCGCACCAGTGGTCCTCTCACCTGAGAAGACCAGAATGAAGAAGACCCAGGCTGCAAAAGCTGCACTGCAGCCTGATTCACAATAGACAAGACAGTGAAGCAACCAAAATGTCCATCAACAGAAGAAAGGATAAAGAAGAAGTCGTCCATGTACACAATGAATACTAGCTATGGAAAACAATGAAACAGTGCTCTTTGAGGCACCATAGATGATCTTGGAGATAATCACAGAACATGAGGTAAGTCGGAAAGCAAAAGTCCTATATCCTATGATATCACTTATAGGCGTTATCTAATAACTGACACAAATGAACATATTTCCACAGAGAAAGTCAATCACAGACTTATTAAAAAAAACTATGCTTATCTAAAAGGAAAGGTGGGGGGAGTGGATAAATGAAGATTAGCGTTACCATATGTATACAAATACATATTATATACATATATCAAAAAGACAGACCATATAGCAAAGAAGGTTTAGGGAACACTCTGTAATAATTTACACGGGAAGAGGATCTCTACATAAATAGTTATATAGAATATGTAGATGAACCAGAGTGTGTACACCTTGGACGAGCAACATTCTAACCATTACCCCAATTGAAAAAATTAAAACAACGAACTAGGAGTAATGAGACATAAACTTATGGGGGGTTTTCCTGGCACATTCCCTCCAAATTTAAAACCTAGGCAAACAACTTCCAGAACGGCTCTGCTGCCCTAGTACCCAGATTGGGGAATGGAGAAATGCTGCATCCTTGTGGCCGTTTCCCACAAGAGCAGCTTTAAACCCACTGCAAAAGGTCACTAAATATTCACCAATTGCAGGTCTGTAAATGACACTGGCCCTCCAAAAAATACTGAGGTCGAAAATCGACCAAAAAATTCCAGAGTGCAACCTTCCAAAAAGAAAATTTGAAGAGGTATATTATAGTCACACTTTTTTGCTTTTTTCTTTTAACAGAAAAGAAAAAGGCGTGGAAAAATGATGAATTGTAGGAATTTTTACAGACATGTAAACGCAAATTACAAAAACCTATCAGCTCACACCAGTCAGAACGGCCATCAACAAAAATGCTGCAAACAATAAATGCTGACGTGATTGTGGAGAAATGCGTACCCTCGATTCTAAGGGGGACGTGGTAAGAGCCACTAATGAAAGCACAACTGAGGTGCCTTGAAAAGGTAAACGTTGACCTACCATACCAGTGAATCAATCATACCCACTGCTGGGTCTAAAACCTGAGAAAATGAAAATCAAAAATCACAGGCTGGCAATCCTACACTCCAGCAATATTTACCATAGGCAACACTTGGAAGCAACGAAAATGTCCATCAACAGAGGAATGCACCAAGAAGAAGTGGTCCATGTACACAATGGAATATTAGCCATGGAAAACATTGAAGCACTGCTCTTTGAGGCACCATAGATGAGCCTGGAGATATTCACAAAACATGAAGTAGGTCGGAAAGCAATAGACCTATATCCTATATTATCACTTATGGCATTATCTAATAACTGACACAGATGAACATATTTCCAAAGAGAAAGACACTCACAGGCTTAGAAAACAAACTATGCTCATCTGAAAGGAAAGGAGGGGGGAAATTGAGAAATGAAGATTAGTGTTACTATACATATACAAATACATATTATATACATGTATCAAAAAGACCGAACATATAACAAGGGAGGTCGACGGAACACTGTAATATTTTACATGGGAAGAGTATCTGTACATTAATAGACATACATAATGTACAGATGAACCAGATTGTGTACACCAAAGACAAACAATATTCTAAACTTTACCCAGATTAAAAAAATTGTAAAAACCAAGAAGAAGTAATGAGACATAAACTTATGGGGACTTCTCCTGGCAAATTCCATTCTAATTTACAACCTAGGACAATGACTTCCAGAAAGGCTCTGCTGCCCTAGTACCCAGATTGGGGAATGGAGAAATGCTACCTCCTTGTGGCCGTTTCCCACAACAGCAGCTTTGAACCCACTGCAAAAGGTCACTAAATTTTCACCAACTTGCAGTTCTGTAAATGACACCTGCCCTCCAGAAAATTTCTGGGATCAAAAATCGACCAAAAACTTCACAATAGGGCAACCTTCGAAGAAGACAATTTCAAGAGCTATATTGTACTCACGGTTTTTTCTTTTAAGAGAAAAGCGAAAGGCGTAGGAATATGACGAATTTTAAAAATTTTAATGACATGCATACCCATATTACAAAAACCTATCAGCTCACAGCAGTCAGAATGGCCATTAGGAAAAATGCTGCAAAAAATAAAAGGTGAAGGGAGTGTGGAGAAATGCGTAGCCTCGGTTGTAAGGGGGGCATGTAAAGAGCCACTAATGAAAACACAATGTAGGTGCTTCGAAAAGGGAAACATTGAGCTACCAGTCAATCAATCACAACCACTGATTGGCCAATCACCTGAGAAAATGAGAATCAAAAAGTCACAGGCTGGCAAATCTGTACGCCAGCAAGATTTACCATAGCCAGCACTTGGAAGCAATGAAAATGTCCATCAACCGAGGAATGCACCAAGAAGAAGTGGTCCACGTACACAATGGAATATTACTCTAATAATAAATATAAATTAAATTTAAAAACAAACAAAAGCAAGGAGACATCAACATTTGTGGGTTTATCCGCGCACATTGCACTCTAATTTATAACCGAAAAACACCACTGGACGGTAGGTCTGTTTCCCTAGTACCAGCAAGGGGAACGTAGAAAGGCTGCCGCTCTCTGGCCGTTACCTGCAAAAGCAGGTTTAAAGCCTGAGCTAATGGTCACTTCATATGAACAAGTACTGCAGGGCTGTAAATGAAACCTGCCCTCAAAATGTCTTGAGGGAGATAATGGCCAAAATATTTCAAAAGGTGACACATACTTTAAAAAAACACTTTGAAGAAATAAGCTCTAATCACAGCTGGAAAAATAAAAAGGACATGTCTTAAAGCTCAATTTCAACGCATTATGAGACACATGCAAATTCAACCACAAAGAGGTATCAGCTCACACCACTCAGAATAACCATCAGCAAAAACTACAAAGAAAAAATCCTGAAGGTGCTGGGAAGAAATACATGCCCTCCACTTTAAGTGGGACGTAACCTGGAAAGAGCCACTAAGGAGAACAGAACAGAGGTGCCTTTAAAAGGTAAACATTGAGCTACCATATGATCCAGCAGACCTATTCCTGGACCTATAAACTAAGAAGACAGAATTGGAAGGACACAGCCACGCAAATCTGCATTCCATAGTATTACAATAGCCAAGATATGGAAGTAACCAAAAAGTCCACCGACAGATGGGTGGACAAAGAAGAACTGCTACCTGTATAGATGGAATATGAGCTAGTGAAAAAATGAAACAATGCCATTTGCAGCACCATAGATGAGTCTAGAAGTAATCACGCAACTTGGAGTAAGTGAGAAAGCGAAAGACACATATCCTATCATATCACATATAGGGGTTACCTAAAAAATGATACAAACAAAGATATTTCCACAGACAAACACTATCATAGATCCATTTAAAAAACTTATGGTTCACCAAATGGAAAGGTGTGAGGATTGGATACATTACCATATTGAGGTTAACAGAGACATACAAACACATGTGAAATACATAATCACCAAAGACCTACGCAATACCAAGGGAAGACTACTCAACATTGTGTCATAACCTACATGGGAAAAGGATCCGAAGAACAATAGATATATGTATATGTGTGAAAGAACCACATCTTGCACACCTAGAACAAACAAAACATTGTAATCAAGTTTGCTGTGATAAAAAATAAAAATTAAGTTAAAAATACCAAGAAGAAATAATGAGACATAAACTTAAAGGGCTTTGTCTCGCACATTCCATTCTAATTTACAACCTAGAACACCACTTCCAGTAAGGCTCTGTTACCCTAGTAACCAGATTTGGTAAAGGAGAAATGTTGCCGACTTGTGGCCGATTCCCGCAAGAGCAGCTTTTAACCCACAGCTAATGGTCACTTATCATTCACAAGGACTCAGGGCTGTAAAGGACACCTGCCCTCAAAATTGTGCTGAGGTAGGGAATCGATAAAAGAATTCAAAACAGGCAAAATGTTCACGAAGATAGTATGGAGAGGTAAGTTTTACTCACTCTCTTTTTAAAGAAAGGAAAATGGATAAAAGCTCAGCCTCAGGAAGTATTAGACTCATGCAATCTAATCTACAAAAACTTTTCAACTTCCACCAGTCGAATGACCTTTGGCAAAAAGTCTACAAACAATAAATGCTGAAGAGGTTTTAGAGAACTGTGTACCCTCTAGCTGCTGGTGAGATGTAAGAGGGTTAAATGCTAATAATGAGAACAGAAAGGAGCTGCGTTTAAAAGGAAAAATTGAGGTACCATTCAATCCAGCAGGCGCACCAATGGGCCTCTCACCTGAGAAGACCAGAATGAAGAAGACCCGGGCTGCAAAAGCTGCACTGCAGCCTGATTCACAATAGAAAAGACAGTGAAGCAACCAAAATGTCCATCAACAGATGAAAGGATAAAGAAGAAGTGGTCCATGTACACAATGAATACTAGCCATGGAAAACCATGAAACACTGCTCTTTGAGGCACCATAGATGATCTTGGAGATAATCACAGAACATGAGGTAAGTCGGAAAGCAAAAGTCCTATATCCTATGATATCACTTATAGGCGTTATCTAATAACTGACACAAATGTACATATTTCCACACAGAAAGTCAATCACAGACTTATTAAAAAAAAACTATGCTTATCTAAAAGGAAAGGTGGGGGGAATGGATAAATGAAGATTAGCGTTACCATATGTATACAAATATATATTATATACATATATCCAAAAGACCAACCATATAGCAAGGAAGGATTACGGAACACTCTGTAATAATTTACACGGGAAGAGGATCTCTACATAAATACTTATATAGAATATGTAGATGAACCAGAGTGTGTACACCTTGGACGAGCAACATTCTAACCATTACCCCAATTGAAAAAATTAAAACAACGAACTAGGAGTAATGAGACATAAACTTATGGGGGGTTTTCCTGGCACATTCCCTCCAAATTTAAAACCTAGGCAAACAACTTCCAGAACGGCTCTGCTGCCCTAGTACCCAGATTGGGGAATGGAGAAATGCTGCATCCTTGTGGCCGTTTCCCACAAGAGCAGCTTTAAACCCACTGCAAAAGGTCACTAAATATTCACCAATTGCAGGTCTGTAAATGACACTGGCCCTCCAAAAAATACTGAGGTCGAAAATCGACCAAAAAATTCCAGAGTGCAACCTTCCAAAAAGAAAATTTGAAGAGGTATATTATAGTCACACTTTTTTGCTTTTTTCTTTTAACAGAAAAGAAAAAGGCGTGGAAAAATGATGAATTGTAGGAATTTTTACAGACATGTAAACGCAAATTACAAAAACCTATCAGCTCACACCAGTCAGAACGGCCATCAACAAAAATGCTGCAAACAATAAATGCTGACGTGATTGTGGAGAAATGCGTACCCTCGATTCTAAGGGGGACGTGGTAAGAGCCACTAATGAAAGCACAACTGAGGTGCCTTGAAAAGGTAAACGTTGACCTACCATACCAGTGAATCAATCATACCCACTGCTGGGTCTAAAACCTGAGAAAATGAAAATCAAAAATCACAGGCTGGCAATCCTACACTCCAGCAATATTTACCATAGGCAACACTTGGAAGCAACGAAAATGTCCATCAACAGAGGAATGCACCAAGAAGAAGTGGTCCATGTACACAATGGAATATTAGCCATGGAAAACATTGAAGCACTGCTCTTTGAGGCACCATAGATGAGCCTGGAGATATTCACAAAACATGAAGTAGGTCGGAAAGCAATAGACCTATATCCTATATTATCACTTATGGCATTATCTAATAACTGACACAGATGAACATATTTCCAAAGAGAAAGACACTCACAGGCTTAGAAAACAAACTATGCTCATCTGAAAGGAAAGGAGGGGGGAAATTGAGAAATGAAGATTAGTGTTACTATACATATACAAATACATATTATATACATGTATCAAAAAGACCGAACATATAACAAGGGAGGTCGACGGAACACTGTAATATTTTACATGGGAAGAGTATCTGTACATTAATAGACATACATAATGTACAGATGAACCAGATTGTGTACACCAAAGACAAACAATATTCTAAACTTTACCCAGATTAAAAAAATTGTAAAAACCAAGAAGAAGTAATGAGACATAAACTTATGGGGACTTCTCCTGGCAAATTCCATTCTAATTTACAACCTAGGACAATGACTTCCAGAAAGGCTCTGCTGCCCTAGTACCCAGATTGGGGAATGGAGAAATGCTACCTCCTTGTGGCCGTTTCCCACAACAGCAGCTTTGAACCCACTGCAAAAGGTCACTAAATTTTCACCAACTTGCAGTTCTGTAAATGACACCTGCCCTCCAGAAAATTTCTGGGATCAAAAATCGACCAAAAACTTCACAATAGGGCAACCTTCGAAGAAGACAATTTCAAGAGCTATATTGTACTCACGGTTTTTTCTTTTAAGAGAAAAGCGAAAGGCGTAGGAATATGACGAATTTTAAAAATTTTAATAACATGCATACCCATATTACAAAAACCTATCAGCTCACAGCAGTCAGAATGGCCATTAGGAAAAATGCTGCAAAAAATAAAAGGTGAAGGGAGTGTGGAGAAATGCGTAGCCTCGGTTGTAAGGGGGGCATGTAAAGAGCCACTAATGAAAACACAATGTAGGTGCTTCGAAAAGGGAAACATTGAGCTACCAGTCAATCAATCACAACCACTGATTGGCCAATCACCTGAGAAAATGAGAATCAAAAAGTCACAGGCTGGCAAATCTGTACGCCAGCAAGATTTACCATAGCCAGCACTTGGAAGCAATGAAAATGTCCATCAACCGAGGAATGCACCAAGAAGAAGTGGTCCACGTACACAATGGAATATTACTCTAATAATAAATATAAATTAAATTTAAAAACAAACAAAAGCAAGGAGACATCAACATTTGTGGGTTTATCCGTGCACATTGCACTCTAATTTATAACCGAAAAACACCACTGGACGGTAGGTCTGTTTCCCTAGTACCAGCAAGGGGAACGTAGAAAGGCTGCCGCTCTCTGGCCGTTACCTGCAAAAGCAGGTTTAAAGCCTGAGCTAATGGTCACTTCATATGAACAAGTACTGCAGGGCTGTAAATGAAACCTGCCCTCAAAATGTCTTGAGGGAGATAATGGCCAAAATATTTCAAAAGGTGACACATACTTTAAAAAAACACTTTGAAGAAATAAGCTCTAATCACAGCTGGAAAAATAAAAAGGACATGTCTTAAAGCTCAATTTCAACGCATTATGAGACACATGCAAATTCAACCACAAAGAGGTATCAGCTCACACCACTCAGAATAACCATCAGCAAAAACTACAAAGAAAAAATCCTGAAGGTGCTGGGAAGAAATACATGCCCTCCACTTTAAGTGGGACGTAACCTGGAAAGAGCCACTAAGGAGAACAGAACAGAGGTGCCTTTAAAAGGTAAACATTGAGCTACCATATGATCCAGCAGACCTATTCCTGGACCTATAAACTAAGAAGACAGAATTGGAAGGACACAGCCACGCAAATCTGCATTCCATAGTATTACAATAGCCAAGATATGGAAGTAACCAAAAAGTCCACCGACAGATGGGTGGACAAAGAAGAACTGCTACCTGTATAGATGGAATATGAGCTAGTGAAAAAATGAAACAATGCCATTTGCAGCACCATAGATGAGTCTAGAAGTAATCACGCAACTTGGAGTAAGTGAGAAAGCGAAAGACACATATCCTATCATATCACATATAGGGGTTACCTAAAAAATGATACAAACAAAGATATTTCCACAGACAAACACTATCATAGATTCATTTAAAAAACTTATGGTTCACCAAATGGAAAGGTGTGAGGATTGGATACATTACCATATTTAGGTTAACAGAGACATACAAACACATGTGAAATACATAATCACCAAAGACCTACGCAATACCAAGGGAAGACCACTCAACATTGTGTCATAACCTACATGGGAAAAGGATCCGAAGAACAATAGATATATGTATATGTGTGAAAGAACCACATCTTGCACACCTAGAACAAACAAAACATTGTAATCAAGTTTGCTGTGATAAAAAATAAAAATTAAGTTAAAAATACCAAGAAGAAATAATGAGACATAAACTTAAAGGGCTTTGTCTCGCACATTCCATTCTAATTTACAACCTAGAACACCACTTCCAGTAAGGCTCTGTTACCCTAGTAACCAGATTTGGTAAAGGAGAAATGTTGCCGACTTGTGGCCGATTCCCGCAAGAGCAGCTTTTAACCCACAGCTAATGGTCACTTATCATTCACAAGGACTCAGGGCTGTAAAGGACACCTGCCCTCAAAATTGTGCTGAGGTAGGGAATCGATAAAAGAATTCAAAACAGGCAAAATGTTCACGAAGATAGTATGGAGAGGTAAGTTTTACTCACTCTCTTTTTAAAGAAAGGAAAATGGATAAAAGCTCAGCCTCAGGAAGTATTAGACTCATGCAATCTAATCTACAAAAACTTTTCAACTTCCACCAGTCGAATGACCTTTGGCAAAAAGTCTACAAACAATAAATGCTGAAGAGGTTTTAGAGAACTGTGTACCCTCTAGCTGCTGGTGAGATGTAAGAGGGTTAAATGCTAATAATGAGAACAGAAAGGAGCTGCGTTTAAAAGGAAAAATTGAGGTACCATTCAATCCAGCAGGCGCACCAATGGGCCTCTCACCTGAGAAGACCAGAATGAAGAAGACCCGGGCTGCAAAAGCTGCACTGCAGCCTGATTCACAATAGAAAAGACAGTGAAGCAACCAAAATGTCCATCAACAGATGAAAGGATAAAGAAGAAGTGGTCCATGTACACAATGAATACTAGCCATGGAAAACCATGAAACACTGCTCTTTGAGGCACCATAGATGATCTTGGAGATAATCACAGAACATGAGGTAAGTCGGAAAGCAAAAGTCCTATATCCTATGATATCACTTATAGGCGTTATCTAATAACTGACACAAATGTACATATTTCCACACAGAAAGTCAATCACAGACTTATTAAAAAAAATATGCTTATCTAAAAGGAAAGGTGGGGGGAATGGATAAATGAAGATTAGCGTTACCATATGTATACAAATATATATTATATACATATATCCAAAAGACCAACCATATAGCAAGGAAGGATTACGGAACACTCTGTAATAATTTACACGGGAAGAGGATCTCTACATAAATAGTTATATAGAATATGTAGATGAACCAGAGTGTGTACACCTTGGACGAGCAACATTCTAACCATTACCCCAATTGAAAAAATTAAAACAACGAACTAGGAGTAATGAGACATAAACTTATGGGGGGTTTTCCTGGCACATTCCATCCAAATTTAAAACCTAGGCAAACAACTTCCAGAACGGCTCTGCTGCCCTAGTACCCAGATTGGGGAATGGAGAAATGCTGCATCCTTGTGGCCGTTTCCCACAAGAGCAGCTTTAAACCCACTGCAAAAGGTCACTAAATATTCACCAATTGCAGGTCTGTAAATGACACCGGCCCTCCAAAAAATACTGAGGTCGAAAATCGACCAAAAAATTCCAGAGTGCAACCTTCCAAAAAGAAAATTTGAAGAGGTATATTATAGTCACACTTGTTTGCTTTTTTCTTTTAACAGAAAAGAAAAAGGCGTGGAAAAATGATGAATTGTAGGAATTTTTACAGACATGTAAACGCAAATTACAAAAACCTATCAGCTCACACCAGTCAGAACGGCCATCAACAAAAATGCTGCAAACAATAAATGCTGACGTGATTGTGGAGAAATGCGTACCCTCGATTCTAAGGGGGACGTGGTAAGAGCCACTAATGAAAGCACAACTGAGGTGCCTTGAAAAGGTCAACGTTGACCTACCATACCAGTCAATCAATCATACCCACTGCTGGGTCTATCACCTGAGAAAATGAAAATCAAAAATCACAGGCTGGCAATCCTGCACTCCAGCAATATTTACCATAGGCAACACATGGAAGCAACGAAAATGTCCATCAACAGAGGAATGAACCAAGAAGAAGTGGTCCATGTACACAATGGAATATTAGCCATGGAAAACATTGAAGCACTGCTCTTTCAGGCACCATAGATGAGCCTGGAGATAATCACAAAACATGAAGTAGGTCGGACAGCAAAACACCTATTTCCTATATTATCACTTATGGCATTATCTAATAACTGACACAGATGAACATATTTCCAAAGAGAAAGACACTCACAGGCTTAGAAAACAAACTATGCTCATCTGAAAGGAAAGGAGGGGGGAAATTGAGAAATGAAGATTAGTGTTACTATACATATACAAATACATATTATATACATGTATCAAAAAGACCGAACATATAGCAAGGGAGGTCGAAGGAACACTGTAATATTTTACATGGGAAGAGGATCTGTACATTAATAGACATACATAATGTACAAATGAACCAGATTGTGTACACCAAAGACAAACAATATTCTAAACTTTACCCAGATTAAAAAAAATTTAAAAACCAAGAAGAAGTAATGAGACATAAACTTATGGGGATTGCTCCTGGCAAATTCCATTCTAATTTACAACCTAGGACAATGACTTCCATAAAGGCTCTGCTGCCCTAGTACCCAGATTGGGGAATGGAGAAATGCTACCTCCTTGTGGCCGTTTCCCACAACAGCAGCTTTGAACCCACTGCAAAATGTCAGTAAATTTTCACCAACTTGCAGTTCTATAAATGGCAACTGCCCTCCAGAAAATTTCTGGGGTCAAATATCGAACAAAATCTTCAGAAGAGGGCAACCTTCGAAGAAGACAATTTCAAGAGCTATACTGTACTCACGGTTTTTTCTTTTAAGAGAAAAGAAAAAGGCGTAGGAATATGACGAATTTTAAAAATTTTAATGACATGCATACCCATATTACAAAAACCTATCAGCTCAGAGCAGTCAGAATGGCCATTAGGAAAAATGCTGCAAAAAATAAACGGTGAAGGGAGTGTGGAGAAATGTGTACCCTCGGTTGTAAGGGGGGGCATGTAACGAGCCACTAATGAAAACACAATGTAGGTGCTTTGAAAAGGGAAACATTGAGATACCCGTCAATCAATCACAATCACTTCTTGGCCTATCACCTGACAAAATGAGAATCAAAAAGTCACAGGCTGGCAAACCTGTACGCCAGCAAGATTTACCATAGCCAGCACTTGGAAGCAATGAAAATGTCCATCAACTGAGGAATGCACCAAGAAGAAGTAGTCTACGTACACAATGGTATATTACTCTAATAATAAATATAAATTAAATTTAAAAACAAACAAAAGCAAGGAGACATCAACATTTGTGGGTTTATCCGGGCACATTCACTCTAATTTATAACCGAAGAACACCACTGGCCGGTAGGTCTGTTTCCCTAGTACCAGCAAGGGAAACGTAGAAAGGCTGCCGCTCTTTGGCCGATACCTGCAAAAGCAGGTTTAAAGCCTGAGCTAATGGTCACTTCATATGAACAAGTACTGCAGGGCTGTAAATGAAACCTGCCCTCAAAATGTCTTGAGGGAGATAATGGCCAAAATATTTCAAAAGGTGACACATACTTTAAAAAAAACACTTTGAAGAAATAAGCTCTAATCACAGCTGGAAAAATAAAAAGGACATGTCTTAAAGCTCAATTTCAACGCATTATGAGACACATGCAAATTCAACCACAAAGAGGTATCAGCTCACACCACTCAGAATAACCATCAGCAAAAACTACAAAGAAAAAATCCTGAAGGTGCTGGAAAGAAATACATGCCCTCCACTTTAAGTGGGACGTAACCTGGAAAGAGCCACTAAGGAGAACAGAACAGAGGTGCCTTTAAAAGGAAAACATTGAGCTACCATATGATCCAGCAGTCCTATTCCTGGACCTATAACCTAAGAAGGCAAAATTGGAAGGACAGAGGCACGCAAATCTGTATTGCATATTATTACAATAGCCAAGATATGGAAGTAACCAAAAAGTCCACCGACAGATGGGTGGACAAAGAAGAACTGCTATCTGTACAGATGGAATATGAGCTAGTGAAAAAATGAAACAATGTCATTTGCAGCACCATAGATGAGCCTAGAAGTAATCACACAACTTGGAGTAAGTGAGAAAGCGAAAGGCACATATCCTATCATATCACATATAGGGGTTACCTAAAAAATGATACAAAGAAAGATATTTCCACAGAGAAACACTATCATAGATTCATTAAAATTCTTATGGTTCACCAAATAGAAAGTTGTGAGGATTGGATACATTACCATTTTTAGGTTAACAGAGAGTTACAAACACATGTGAAATATATAATCACCAAAGACCTACGCAATATCAAGAGAATACTACTCAACATTGTGTCATAACCTATATGGGAAAAGGATCCGAAGAAGAATAGATATATGTATATGTGTGAAAGAACCACATCTTGCACACCTAGAACAAACAAAACATTGTAATCAAGTTTGCTGTGATAAAAAATAAAAATTAAGTTAAAAATACCAACAAGAAGTAATGAGACATAAACTTAAAGGGCTTTTCCCCCGCACATTCCATTCTAATTTACAACCTAGAACACCACTTCCAGTAAGGCTCTGTTGCCCTAGTAACCAGATTTGGTAAAGGAGAAATTCTGCTGCCTTGTGGCCAATTCCCGCAAGAGCAGCTTTTAACCCACAGCTTATGGTCACTTACCATTCAAAATGACTCAAGGCTGTAAAGGACACCTGCCCTCAAAATTGTGCTGAGGTAGGGAATGGATAAAAAAAAGTCAAAACAGGCAGAATTTTCAAGAAGATAGTATGAAGAGGCAAGTTTTACTCACCCTCTTTTTAAAGAAAGGAAAATGGATAAAAGCTCAACCTCAGGAAGTATTAGACTCATGCAATCTAATCTACAAAAAGTTTTCAACTCACACCAGTCGACTGACCATTGGCAAAAGGACTACAAACAATAAATGCTGAAGTGGTTTTAGAGAACTGTGTACCCTCTAGCTGCTGGTGAGATGTAAGAGGGTTAAACGTTAATAATGAGAACAGAAAGGAGCTGCGTTTAAAAGGAAAAATTGAGGTACCATTCAATCCAGCAGGCGCACCAGTGGTCCTCTCACCTGAGAAGACCAGAATGAAGAAGACCCAGGCTGCAAAAGCTGCACTGCAGCCTGATTCACAATAGACAAGACAGTGAAGCAACCAAAATGTCCATCAACAGAAGAAAGGATAAAGAAGAAGTCGTCCATGTACACAATGAATACTAGCTATGGAAAACAATGAAACAGTGCTCTTTGAGGCACCATAGATGATCTTGGAGATAATCACAGAACATGAGGTAAGTCGGAAAGCAAAAGTCCTATATCCTATGATATCACTTATAGGCGTTATCTAATAACTGACACAAATGAACATATTTCCACAGAGAAAGTCAATCACAGACTTATTAAAAAAAACTATGCTTATCTAAAAGGAAAGGTGGGGGAAGTGGATAAATGAAGATTAGCGTTACCATATGTATACAAATACATATTATATACATATATCAAAAAGACAGACCATATAGCAAAGAAGGTTTACGGAACACTCTGTAATAATTTACACGGGAAGAGGATCTCTACATAAATAGTTATATAGAATATGTAGATAAACCAGAGTGTGTACACCTTGGACGAGCAACATTCTAACCATTACCCCAATTGAAAAAATTAAAACAACGAACTAGGAGTAATGAGACATAAACTTATGGGGGGTTTTCCTGGCACATTCCATCCAAATTTAAAACCTAGGCAAAGAACTTCCAGAACGGCTCTGCTGCACTACTACCCAGATTTGGGAATGGAGAAATGCTGCATCCTTGTGGCCGTTTCTCACAACAGCAGCTTTAAACCCACTGCAAAAGGTCACTAAATATTCACCAATTGCAGTTCTGTAAATGACACCGGCCCTCCAAAAGGTACTGAGGTCGAAAATCGACCAAAAATTTCCAGTGTGCAACCTTCCAAAAAGAAAATTTGAAGAGGTATATTATAGTCACACTTTTTTCTTTTTTCTTTTAACAGAAAAGAAAAAGCCGTGGAAAAATGATGAATTGTAGGAATTTTTACAGACATGTAAACCCAAATTACAAAAACCTATCAGCTCATACCAGTCAGAACGGCCATCAACAAGAATGCTGCAAACAATAAATGCTGACGTGATTGTGGAGAAATGCGTACCCTCGATTCTAAGGGGGACGTGGTAAGAGCCACTAATGAAAGCACAACTGAGGTGCCTTGAAAAGGTAAACGTTGACCTACCATACCAGTGAATCAATCATACCCACTGCTGGGTCTAAAACCTGAGAAAATGAAAATCAAAAATCACAGGCTGGCAATCCTGCACTCCAGCAATATTTACCATAGGCAACACATGGAAGCAACGAAAATGTCCATCAACAGAGGAATGCACCAAGAAGAAGTGGTCCATGTACACAATGGAATATTAGCCATGGAAAACATTGAAGCACTGCTCTTTGAGGCACCATAGATGAGCCTGGAGATATTCACAAAACATGAAGTAGGTCGGAAAGCAATAGACCTATATCCTATATTATCACTTATGGCATTATCTAATAACTGACACAGATGAACATATTTCCAAAGAGAAAGACACTCACAGGCTTAGAAAACAAACTATGCTCATCTGAAAGGAAAGGAGGGGGGAAATTGAGAAATGAAGATTAGTGTTACTCTACATATACAAATACATATTATATACATGTATCAAAAAGACCGAACATATAACAAGGGAGGTCGACGGAACACTGTAATATTTTACATGGGAAGAGTATCTGTACATTAATAGACATACATAATGTACAGATGAACCAGATTGTGTACACCAAAGACAAACAATATTCTAAACTTTACCCAGATTAAAAAAATTGTAAAAACCAAGAAGAAGTAATGAGACATAAACTTATGGGGACTTCTCCTGGCAAATTCCATTCTAATTTACAACCTAGGACAATGACTTCCAGAAAGGCTCTGCTGCCCTAGTACCCAGATTGGGGAATGGAGAAATGCTACCTCCTTGTGGCCGTTTCCCACAACAGCAGCTTTGAACCCACTGCAAAAGGTCACTAAATTTTCACCAACTTGCAGTTCTGTAAATGACACCTGCCCTCCAGAAAATTTCTGGGATCAAAAATCGACCAAAAACTTCAGAATAGGGCAACCTTCGAAGAAGACAATTTCAAGAGCTATATTGTACTCACGGTTTTTTTCTTTTAAGAGAAAAGCGAAAGGGGTAGGAATATGACGAATTTTAAAAATTTTAATGACATGCATACCCATATTACAAAAACCTATCAGCTCACAGCAGTCAGAATGGCCATTAGGAAAAATGCTGCAAAAAATAAAAGGTGAAGGGAGTGTGGAGAAATGCGTACCCTCGGTTGTAAGGGGGGGCATGTAAAGAGCCACTAATGAAAACACAATGTAGGTGCTTCGAAAAGGGAAACATTGAGCTACCAGTCAATCAATCACAACCACTGCTTGGCCAATCACCTGAGAAAATGAGAATCAAAAAGTCACAGGCTGGCAAATCTGTACGCCAGCAAGATTTACCATAGCCAGCACTTGGAAGCAATGAAAATGTCCATCAACCGAGGAATGCACCAAGAAGAAGTGGTCCACGTACACAATGGAATATTACTCTAATAATAAATATAAATTAAATTTAAAAACAAACAAAAGCAAGGAGACATCAACATTTGTGTGTTTATCCGCGCACATTGCACTCTAATTTATAACCGAAAAACACCACTGGACGGTAGGTCTGTTTCCCTAGTACCAGCAAGGGGAACGTAGAAAGGCTGCCGCTCTCTGGCCGTTACCTGCAAAAGCAGGTTTAAAGCCTGAGCTAATGGTCACTTCATATGAACAAGTACTGCAGGGCTGTAAATGAAACCTACCCTCAAAATGTCTTGAGGGAGATAATGGCCAAAATATTTCAAATGGTGACACATACTTTAAGAAAACACTTTGAAGAAATAAGCTCTAATCACAGCTGGAAAAATAAAAAGGACATGTCTGAAGGCTCAATTTCAACGCATTATGAGACACATGCAAATTCAACCACAAAGAGGTATCAGCTCACACCACTCAGAATAACCATCAGCAAAAACTACAAAGAAAAAATCCTGAAGGTGCTGGGAAGAAATACATGCCCTCCACTTTAAGTGGGACGTAACCTGGAAAGAGCCACTAAGGAGAACAGAACAGAGGTGCCTTTAAAAGGTAAACATTGAGCTACCATATGATCCAGCAGACCTATTCCTGGACCTATAAACTAAGAAGACAGAATTGGAAGGACACAGCCACGCAAATCTGCATTCCATAGTATTACAATAGCCAAGATATGGAAGTAACCAAAAAGTCCACCGACAGATGGGTGGACAAAGAAGAACTGCTACCTGTATAGATGGAATATGAGCTAGTGAAAAAATGAAACAATGCCATTTGCAGCACCGTAGATGAGTCTAGAAGTAATCACGCAACTTGGAGTAAGTGAGAAAGCGAAAGACACATATCCTATCATATCACATATAGGGGTTACCTAAAAAATGATACAAACAAAGATATTTCCACAGACAAACACTATCATAGATTCATTTAAAAAACTTATGGTTCACCAAATGGAAAGGTGTGAGGATTGGATACATTACCATATTGAGGTTAACAGAGACTTACAAACACATGTGAAATACATAATCACCAAAGACCTACGCAATACCAAGGGAAGACTACTCAACATTGTGTCATAACCTACATGGGAAAAGAATCCGAAGAACAATAGATATATGTATATGTGTGAAAGAACCCCATCTTGCACACCTAGAACAAACAAAACATTGTAATCAAGTTTGCTGTGATAAAAAATAAAAATTAAGTTAAAAATACCAAGAAGAAATAATGAGACATAAACTTAAAGGGCTTTGTCCTCGCACATTCCATTCTAATTTACAACCTAGAACACCACTTCCAGTAAGGCTCTGTTGCCCTAGTAACCAGATTTGGTAAAGGAGAAATGCTGCCGCCTTGTGGCCGATTCCCGCAAGAGCAGCTTTTAACCCACAGCTAATGGTCACTTATCATTCACAAGGACTCAGGGCTGTAAAGGACACCTGCCCTCAAAATTGTGCTGAGGTAGGGAATGGATAAAAAAAAGTCAAAACAGGCAGAATTTTCAAAAAGATAGTATGAAGAGGCAAATTTTACTCACCCTCTTTTTAAAGAAAGGAAAATGGATAAAAGCTCAACCTCAGGAAGTATTAGACTCATGCAATCTAATCTACAAAAAGTTTTCAACTCACACCAGTCGACTGACCATTGGCAAAAGGACTACAAACAATAAATGCTGAAGTGGTTTTAGAGAACTGTGTACCCTCTAGCTGCTGGTGAGATGTAAGAGGGTTAAACGTTAATAATGAGAACAGAAAGGAGCTGCGTTTAAAAGGAAAAATTGAGGTACCATTCAATCCAGCAGGCGCACCAGTGGTCCTCTCACCTGAGAAGACCAGAATGAAGAAGACCCAGGCTGCAAAAGCTGCACTGCAGCCTGATTCACAATAGACAAGACAGTGAAGCAACCAAAATGTCCATCAACAGAAGAAAGGATAAAGAAGAAGTCGTCCATGTACACAATGAATACTAGCTATGGAAAACAATGAAACAGTGCTCTTTGAGGCACCATAGATGATCTTGGAGATAATCACAGAACATGAGGTAAGTCGGAAAGCAAAAGTCCTATATCCTATGATATCACTTATAGGCGTTATCTAATAACTGACACAAATGAACATATTTCCACAGAGAAAGTCAATCACAGACTTATTAAAAAAAACTATGCTTATCTAAAAGGAAAGGTGGGGGAAGTGGATAAATGAAGATTAGCGTTACCATATGTATACAAATACATATTATATACATATATCAAAAAGACAGACCATATGGCAAAGAAGGTTTACGGAACACTCTGTAATAATTTACACGGGAAGAGGATCTCTACATAAATAGTTATATAGAATATGTAGATAAACCAGAGTGTGTACACCTTGGACGAGCAACATTCTAACCATTACCCCAATTGAAAAAATTAAAACAACGAACTAGGAGTAATGAGACATAAACTTATGGGGGGTTTTGCTGGCACATTCCATCCAAATTTAAAACCTAGGCAAAGAACTTCCAGAACGGCTCTGCTGCACTAGTACCCAGATTTGGGAATGGAGAAATGCTGCATCCTTGTGGCCGTTTCCCACAACAGCAGCTTTAAACCCACTGCAAAAGGTCACTAAATATTCACCAATTGCAGTTCTGTAAATGACACCGGCCCTCCAAAAGATACTGAGGTCGAAAATCGACCAAAAATTTCCAGTGTGCAACCTTCCAAAAAGAAAATTTGAAGAGGTATATTATAGTCACACTTTTTTCTTTTTTCTTTTAACAGAAAAAAAAAAGCCGTGGAAAAATGATGAATTGTAGGAATTTTTACAGACATGTAAACCCAAATTACAAAAACCTATCAGCTCATACCAGTCAGAACGGCCATCAACAAGAATGCTGCAAACAATAAATGCTGACGTGATTGTGGAGAAATGCGTACCCTCGATTCTAAGGGGGACGTGGTAAGAGCCACTAATGAAAGCACAACTGAGGTGCCTTGAAAAGGTAAACGTTGACCTACCATACCAGTGAATCAATCATACCCACTGCTGGGTCTAAAACCTGAGAAAATGAAAATCAAAAATCACAGGCTGGCAATCCTGCACTCCAGCAATATTTACCATAGGCAACACTTGGAAGCAACGAAAATGTCCATCAACAGAGGAATGCACCAAGAAGAAGTGGTCCATGTACACAATGGAATATTAGCCATGGAAAACATTGAAGCACTGCTCTTTGAGGCACCATAGATGAGCCTGGAGATATTCACAAAACATGAAGTAGGTCGGAAAGCAATAGACCTATATCCTATATTATCACTTATGGCATTATCTAATAACTGACACAGATGAACATATTTCCAAAGAGAAAGACACTCACAGGCTTAGAAAACAAACTATGCTCATCTGAAAGGAAAGGAGGTGGGAAATTGAGAAATGAAGATTAGTGTTACTCTACATATACAAATACATATTATATACATGTATCAAAAAGACCGAACATATAACAAGGGAGGTCGACGGAACACTGTAATATTTTACATGGGAAGAGTATCTGTACATTAATAGACATACATAATGTACAGATGAACCAGATTGTGTACACCAAAGACAAACAATATTCTAAACTTTACCCAGATTAAAAAAATTGTAAAAACCAAGAAGAAGTAATGAGACATAAACTTATGGGGACTTCTCCTGGCAAATTCCATTCTAATTTACAACCTAGGACAATGACTTCCAGAAAGGCTCTGCTGCCCTAGTACCCAGATTGGGGAATGGAGAAATGCTACCTCCTTGTGGCCATTTCGACAACAGCAGCTTTGTACCCACTGCAAAAGGTCACTAAATTTTCACCAACTTGCAGTTCTGTAAATGACACCTGCCCTCCAGAAAATTTCTGGGATCAAAAATCGACCAAAAACTTCACAATAGGGCAACCTTCGAAGAAGACAATTTCAAGAGCTATATTGTACTCACGGTTTTTTTCTTTTAAGAGAAAAGCGAAAGGGGTAGGAATATGACGAATTTTAAAAATTTTAATGACATGCATACCCATATTACAAAAACCTATCAGCTCACAGCAGTCAGAATGGCCATTAGGAAAAATGCTGCAAAAAATAAAAGGTGAAGGGAGTGTGGAGAAATGCGTACCCTCGGTTGTAAGGGGGGGCATGTAAAGAGCCACTAATGAAAACACAATGTAGGTGCTTCGAAAAGGGAAACATTGAGCTACCAGTCAATCAATCACAACCACTGCTTGGCCAATCACCTGAGAAAATGAGAATCAAAAAGTCACAGGCTGGCAAATCTGTACGCCAGCAAGATTTACCATAGCCAGCACTTGGAAGCAATGAAAATGTCCATCAACCGAGGAATGCACCAAGAAGAAGTGGTCCACGTACACAATGGAATATTACTCTAATAATAAATATAAATTAAATTTAAAAACAAACAAAAGCAAGGAGACATCAACATTTGTGGGTTTATCCGCGCACATTGCACTCTAATTTATAACCGAAAAACACCACTGGACGGTAGGTCTGTTTCCCTAGTACCAGCAAGGGGAACGTAGAAAGGCTGCCGCTCTCTGGCCGTTACCTGCAAAAGCAGGTTTAAAGCCTGAGCTAATGGTCACTTCATATGAACAAGTACTGCAGGGCTGTAAATGAAACCTACCCTCAAAATGTCTTGAGGGAGATAATGGCCAAAATATTTCAAATGGTGACACATACTTTAAGAAAACACTTTGAAGAAATAAGCTCTAATCACAGCTGGAAAAATAAAAAGGACATGTCTGAAGGCTCAATTTCAACGCATTATGAGACACATGCAAATTCAACCACAAAGAGGTATCAGCTCACACCACTCAGAATAACCATCAGCAAAAACTACAAAGAAAAAATCCTGAAGGTGCTGGGAAGAAATACATGCCCTCCACTTTAAGTGGGACGTAACCTGGAAAGAGCCACTAAGGAGAACAGAACAGAGGTGCCTTTAAAAGGTAAACATTGAGCTACCATATGATCCAGCAGACCTATTCCTGGACCTATAAACTAAGAAGACAGAATTGGAAGGACACAGCCACGCAAATCTGCATTCCATAGTATTACAATAGCCAAGATATGGAAGTAACCAAAAAGTCCACCGACAGATGGGTGGACAAAGAAGAACTGCTACCTGTATAGATGGAATATGAGCTAGTGAAAAAATGAAACAATGCCATTTGCAGCACCGTAGATGAGTCTAGAAGTAATCACGCAACTTGGAGTAAGTGAGAAAGCGAAAGGCACATATCCTATCATATCACATATAGGGGTTACCTAAAAAATGATACAAACAAAGATATTTCCACAGACAAACACTATCATAGATTCATTTAAAAAACTTATGGTTCACCAAATGGAAAGGTGTGAGGATTGGATACATTACCATATTGAGGTTAACAGAGACATACAAACACATGTGAAATACATAATCACCAAAGACCTACGCAACACCAAGGGAAGACTACTCAACATTGTGTCATAACCTACATGGGAAAAGGATCCGAAGAACAATAGATATATGTATATGTGTGAAAGAACCCCATCTTGCACACCTAGAACAAACAAAACATTGTAATCAAGTTTGCTGTGATAAAAAATAAAAATTAAGTTAAAAATACCAAGAAGAAATAATGAGACATAAACTTAAAGGGCTTTGTCCTCGCACATTCCATTCTAATTTACAACCTAGAACACCACTTCCAGTAAGGCTCTGTTGCCCTAGTAACCAGATTTGGTAAAGGAGAAATGCTGCCGCCTTGTGGCCGATTCCCGCAAGAGCAGCTTTTAACCCACAGCTAATGGTCACTTATCATTCACAAGGACTCAGGGCTGTAAAGGACACCTGCCCTCAAAATTGTGCTGAGGTAGGGAATCGATAAAAGAATTCAAAACAGGCAAAATGTTCACGAAGATAGTATGAAGAGGTAAGTTTTACTCACTCTCTTTTTAAAGAAAGGAAAATGGATAAAAGCTCAGCCTCAGGAAGTATTAGACTCATGCAATCTAATCTACAAAAACTTTTCAACTTCCACCAGTCGAATGACCTTTGGCAAAAAGTCTACAAACAATAAATGCTGAAGAGGTTTTAGAGAACTGTGTACCCTCTAGCTGCTGGTGAGATGTAAGAGGGTTAAATGCTAATAATGAGAACAGAAAGGAGCTGCGTTTAAAAGGAAAAATTGAGGTACCATTCAATCCAGCAGGCGCACCAATGGGCCTCTCACCTGAGAAGACCAGAATGAAGAAGACCCGGGCTGCAAAAGCTGCACTGCAGCCTGATTCACAATAGAAAAGACAGTGAAGCAACCAAAATGTCCATCAACAGATGAAAGGATAAAGAAGAAGTGGTCCATGTACACAATGAATACTAGCCATGGAAAACCATGAAACACTGCTCTTTGAGGCACCATAGATGATCTTGGAGATAATCACAGAACATGAGGTAAGTCGGAAAGCAAAAGTCCTATATCCTATGATATCACTTATAGGCGTTATCTAATAACTGACACAAATGTACATATTTCCACACAGAAAGTCAATCACAGACTTATTAAAAAAAACTATGCTTATCTAAAAGGAAAGGTGGGGGGAATGGATAAATGAAGATTAGCGTTACCATATGTATACAAATTTATATTATATACATATATCCAAAAGACCAACCATATAGCAAGGAAGGATTACGGAACACTCTGTAATAATTTACACGGGAAGAGGATCTCTACATAAATAGTTATATAGAATATGTAGATGAACCAGAGTGTGTACACCTTGGACGAGCAACATTCTAACCATTACCCCAATTGAAAAAATTAAAACAACGAACTAGGAGTAATGAGACATAAACTTATGGGGGGTTTTCCTGGCACATTCCCTCCAAATTTAAAACCTAGGCAAACAACTTCCAGAACGGCTCTGCTGCCCTAGTACCCAGATTGGGGAATGGAGAAATGCTGCATCCTTGTGGCCGTTTCCCACAAGAGCAGCTTTAAACCCACTGCAAAAGGTCACTAAATATTCACCAATTGCAGGTCTGTAAATGACACCGGCCCTCCAAAAGGTACTGAGGTCGAAAATCGACCAAAAATTTCCAGTGTGCAACCTTCCAAAAAGAAAATTTGAAGAGGTATATTATAGTCACACTTTTTTCTTTTTTCTTTTAACAGAAAAGAAAAAGCCGTGGAAAAATGATGAATTGTAGGAATTTTTACAGACATGTAAACCCAAATTACAAAAACCTATCAGCTCATACCAGTCAGAACGGCCATCAAGAAGAATGCTGCAAACAATAAATGCTGACGTGATTGTGGAGAAATGCGTACCCTCGATTCTAAGGGGGACGTGGTAAGAGCCACTAATGAAAGCACAACTGAGGTGCCTTGAAAAGGTAAACGTGGACCTACCATACCAGTGAATCAATCATACCCACTGCTGGGTCTAAAACCTGAGAAAATGAAAATCAAAAATCACAGGCTGGCAATCCTGCACTCCAGCAATATTTACCATAGGCAACACTTGGAAGCAACGAAAATGTCCATCAACAGAGGAATGCACCAAGAAGAAGTGGTCCATGTACACAATGGAATATTAGCCATGGAAAACATTGAAGCACTGCTCTTTGAGGCACCATAGATGAGCCTGGAGATATTCACAAAACATGAAGTAGGTCGGAAAGCAATAGACCTATATCCTATATTATCACTTATGGCATTATCTAATAACTGACACAGATGAACATATTTCCAAAGAGAAAGACACTCACAGGCTTAGAAAACAAACTATGCTCATCTGAAAGGAAAGGAGGGGGGAAATTGAGAAATGAAGATTAGTGTTACTATACATATACAAATACATATTATATACATGTATCAAAAAGACCGAACATATAACAAGGGAGGTCGACGGAACACTGTAATATTTTACATGGGAAGAGTATCTGTACATTAATAGACATACATAATGTACAGATGAACCAGATTGTGTACACCAAAGACAAACAATATTCTAAACTTTACCCAGATTAAAAAAATTGTAAAAACCAAGAAGAAGTAATGAGACATAAACTTATGGGGACTTCTCCTGGCAAATTCCATTCTAATTTACAACCTAGGACAATGACTTCCAGAAAGGCTCTGCTGCCCTAGTACCCAGATTGGGGAATGGAGAAATGCTACCTCCTTGTGGCCGTTTCCCACAACAGCAGCTTTGAACCCACTGCAAAAGGTCACTAAATTTTCACCAACTTGCAGTTCTGTAAATGACACCTGCCCTCCAGAAAATTTCTGGGATCAAAAATCGACCAAAAACTTCACAATAGGGCAACCTTCGAAGAAGACAATTTCAAGAGCTATATTGTACTCACGGTTTTTTTCTTTTAAGAGAAAAGCGAAAGGGGTAGGAATATGACGAATTTTAAAAATTTTAATGACATGCATACCCATATTACAAAAACCTATCAGCTCACAGCAGTCAGAATGGCCATTAGGAAAAATGCTGCAAAAAATAAAAGGTGAAGGGAGTGTGGAGAAATGCGTACCCTCGGTTGTAAGGGGGGGCATGTAAAGAGCCACTAATGAAAACACAATGTAGGTGCTTCGAAAAGGGAAACATTGAGCTACCAGTCAATCAATCACAACCACTGCTTGGCCAATCACCTGAGAAAATGAGAATCAAAAAGTCACAGGCTGGCAAATCTGTACGCCAGCAAGATTTACCATAGCCAGCACTTGGAAGCAATGAAAATGTCCATCAACCGAGGAATGCACCACGAAGAAGTGGTCCACGTACACAATGGAATATTACTCTAATAATAAATATAAATTAAATTTAAAAACAAACAAAAGCAAGGAGACATCAACATTTGTGGGTTTATCCGCGCACATTGCACTCTAATTTATAACCGAAAAACACCACTGGACGGTAGGTCTGTTTCCCTAGTACCAGCAAGGGGAACGTAGAAAGGCTGCCGCTCTCTGGCCGTTACCTGCAAAAGCAGGTTTAAAGCCTGAGCTAATGGTCACTTCATATGAACAAGTACTGCAGGGCTGTAAATGAAACCTACCCTCAAAATGTCTTGAGGGAGATAATGGCCAAAATATTTCAAATGGTGACACATACTTTAAGAAAACACTTTGAAGAAATAAGCTCTAATCACAGCTGGAAAAATAAAAAGGACATGTCTGAAGGCTCAATTTCAACGCATTATGAGACACATGCAAATTCAACCACAAAGAGGTATCAGCTC
This sequence comes from Balaenoptera physalus, assembly GCF_965194825.1. Lineage (NCBI taxonomy): Eukaryota > Metazoa > Chordata > Mammalia > Artiodactyla > Balaenopteridae > Balaenoptera > Balaenoptera physalus. Next base: position 69,131 of record NW_028125364.1, read on the forward strand.
ACACCACTCAGAATAACCATCAGCAAAAACTACAAAGAAAAAATCCTGAAGGTGCTGGGAAGAAATACATGCCCTCCACATTAAGTGGGACGTAACCTGGAAAGAGCCACTAAGGAGAACAGAACAGAGGTGCCTTTAAAAGGTAAACATTGAGCTACCATATGATCCAGCAGACCTATTCCTGGACCTATAAACTAAGAAGACAGAATTGGAAGGACACAGCCACGCAAATCTGCATTCCATAGTATTACAATAGCCAAGATATGGAAGTAACCAAAAAGTCCACCGACAGATGGGTGGACAAAGAAGAACTGCTACCTGTATAGATGGAATATGAGCTAGTGAAAAAATGAAACAATGCCATTTGCAGCACCGTAGATGAGTCTAGAAGTAATCACGCAACTTGGAGTAAGTGAGAAAGCGAAAGGCACATATCCTATCATATCACATATAGGGGTTACCTAAAAAATGATACAAACAAAGATATTTCCACAGACAAACACTATCATAGATTCATTTAAAAAACTTATGGTTCACCAAATGGAAAGGTGTGAGGATTGGATACATTACCATATTGAGGTTAACAGAGACATACAAACACATGTGAAATACATAATCACCAAAGACCTACGCAATACCAAGGGAAGACTACTCAACATTGTGTCATAACCTACATGGGAAAAGAATCCGAAGAACAATAGATATATGTATATGTGTGAAAGAACCCCATCTTGCACACCTAGAACAAACAAAACATTGTAATCAAGTTTGCTGTGATAAAAAATAAAAATTAAGTTAAAAATACCAAGAAGAAATAATGAGACATAAACTTAAAGGGCTTTGTCCTCGCACATTCCATTCTAATTTACAACCTAGAACACCACTTCCAGTAAGGCTCTGTTGCCCTAGTAACCAGATTTGGTAAAGGAGAAATGCTGCCGCCTTGTGGCCGATTCCCGCAAGAGCAGCTTTTAACCCACAGCTAATGGTCACTTATCATTCACAAGGACTCAGGGCTGTAAAGGACACCTGCCCTCAAAATTGTGCTGAGGTAGGGAATCAATAAAAGAATTCAAAACAGGCAAAATGTTCACGAAGATAGTATGAAGAGGTAAGTTTTACTCACTCTCTTTTTAAAGAAAGGAAAATGGATAAAAGCTCAGCCTCAGGAAGTATTAGACTCATGCAATCTAATCTACAAAAACTTTTCAACTTCCACCAGTCGAATGACCTTTGGCAAAAAGTCTACAAACAATAAATGCTGAAGAGGTTTTAGAGAACTGTGTACCCTCTAGCTGCTGGTGAGATGTAAGAGGGTTAAATGCTAATAATGAGAACAGAAAGGAGCTGCGTTTAAAAGGAAAAATTGAGGTACCATTCAATCCAGCAGGCGCACCAATGGGCCTCTCACCTGAGAAGACCAGAATGAAGAAGACCCGGGCTGCAAAAGCTGCACTGCAGCCTGATTCACAATAGAAAAGACAGTGAAGCAACCAAAATGTCCATCAACAGATGAAAGGATAAAGAAGAAGTGGTCCATGTACACAATGAATACTAGCCATGGAAAACCATGAAACACTGCTCTTTGAGGCACCATAGATGATCTTGGAGATAATCACAGAACATGAGGTAAGTCGGAAAGCAAAAGTCCTATATCCTATGATATCACTTATAGGCGTTATCTAATAACTGACACAAATGTACATATTTCCACACAGAAAGTCAATCACAGACTTATTAAAAAAAACTATGCTTATCTAAAAGGAAAGGTGGGGGGAATGGATAAATGAAGATTAGCGTTACCATATGTATACAAATATATATTATATACATATATCCAAAAGACCAACCATATAGCAAGGAAGGATTACGGAACACTCTGTAATAATTTACACGGGAAGAGGATCTCTACATAAATAGTTATATAGAATATGTAGATGAACCAGAGTGTGTACACCTTGGACGAGCAACATTCTAACCATTACCCCAATTGAAAAAATTAAAACAACGAACTAGGAGTAATGAGACATAAACTTATGGGGGGTTTTCCTGGCACATTCCCTCCAAATTTAAAACCTAGGCAAACAACTTCCAGAACGGCTCTGCTGCCCTAGTACCCAGATTGGGGAATGGAGAAATGCTGCATCCTTGTGGCCGTTTCCCACAAGAGCAGCTTTAAACCCACTGCAAAAGGTCACTAAATATTCACCAATTGCAGGTCTGTAAATGACACCGGCCCTCCAAAAGGTACTGAGGTCGAAAATCGACCAAAAATTTCCAGTGTGCAACCTTCCAAAAAGAAAATTTGAAGAGGTATATTATAGTCACACTTTTTTCTTTTTTCTTTTAACAGAAAAGAAAAAGCCGTGGAAAAATGATGAATTGTAGGAATTTTTACAGACATGTAAACCCAAATTACAAAAACCTATCAGCTCATACCAGTCAGAACGGCCATCAAGAAGAATGCTGCAAACAATAAATGCTGACGTGATTGTGGAGAAATGCGTACCCTCGATTCTAAGGGGGACGTGGTAAGAGCCACTAATGAAAGCACAACTGAGGTGCCTTGAAAAGGTAAACGTGGACCTACCATACCAGTGAATCAATCATACCCACTGCTGGGTCTAAAACCTGAGAAAATGAAAATCAAAAATCACAGGCTGGCAATCCTGCACTCCAGCAATATTTACCATAGGCAACACTTGGAAGCAACGAAAATGTCCATCAACAGAGGAATGCACCAAGAAGAAGTGGTCCATGTACACAATGGAATATTAGCCATGGAAAACATTGAAGCACTGCTCTTTGAGGCACCATAGATGAGCCTGGAGATATTCACAAAACATGAAGTAGGTCGGAAAGCAATAGACCTATATCCTATATTATCACTTATGGCATTATCTAATAACTGACACAGATGAACATATTTCCAAAGAGAAAGACACTCACAGGCTTAGAAAACAAACTATGCTCATCTGAAAGGAAAGGAGGGGGGAAATTGAGAAATGAAGATTAGTGTTACTATACATATACAAATACATATTATATACATGTATCAAAAAGACCGAACATATAACAAGGGAGGTCGACGGAACACTGTAATATTTTACATGGGAAGAGTATCTGTACATTAATAGACATACATAATGTACAGATGAACCAGATTGTGTACACCAAAGACAAACAATATTCTAAACTTTACCCAGATTAAAAAAATTGTAAAAACCAAGAAGAAGTAATGAGACATAAACTTATGGGGACTTCTCCTGGCAAATTCCATTCTAATTTACAACCTAGGACAATGACTTCCAGAAAGGCTCTGCTGCCCTAGTACCCAGATTGGGGAATGGAGAAATGCTACCTCCTTGTGGCCGTTTCCCACAACAGCAGCTTTGAACCCACTGCAAAAGGTCACTAAATTTTCACCAACTTGCAGTTCTGTAAATGACACCTGCCCTCCAGAAAATTTCTGGGATCAAAAATCGACCAAAAACTTCACAATAGGGCAACCTTCGAAGAAGACAATTTCAAGAGCTATATTGTACTCACGGTTTTTTTCTTTTAAGAGAAAAGCGAAAGGGGTAGGAATATGACGAATTTTAAAAATTTTAATGACATGCATACCCATATTACAAAAACCTATCAGCTCACAGCAGTCAGAATGGCCATTAGGAAAAATGCTGCAAAAAATAAAAGGTGAAGGGAGTGTGGAGAAATGCGTACCCTCGGTTGTAAGGGGGGGCATGTAAAGAGCCACTAATGAAAACACAATGTAGGTGCTTCGAAAAGGGAAACATTGAGCTACCAGTCAATCAATCACAACCACTGCTTGGCCAATCACCTGAGAAAATGAGAATCAAAAAGTCACAGGCTGGCAAATCTGTACGCCAGCAAGATTTACCATAGCCAGCACTTGGAAGCAATGAAAATGTCCATCAACCGAGGAATGCACCAAGAAGAAGTGGTCCACGTACACAATGGAATATTACTCTAATAATAAATATAAATTAAATTTAAAAACAAACAAAAGCAAGGAGACATCAACATTTGTGGGTTTATCCGCGCACATTGCACTCTAATTTATAACCGAAAAACACCACTGGACGGTAGGTCTGTTTCCCTAGTACCAGCAAGGGGAACGTAGAAAGGCTGCCGCTCTCTGGCCGTTACCTGCAAAAGCAGGTTTAAAGCCTGAGCTAATGGTCACTTCATATGAACAAGTACTGCAGGGCTGTAAATGAAACCTACCCTCAAAATGTCTTGAGGGAGATAATGGCCAAAATATTTCAAATGGTGACACATACTTTAAGAAAACACTTTGAAGAAATAAGCTCTAATCACAGCTGGAAAAATAAAAAGGACATGTATGAAGGCTCAATTTCAACGCATTATGAGACACATGCAAATTCAACCACAAAGAGGTATCAGCTCACACCACTCAGAATAACCATCAGCAAAAACTACAAAGAAAAAATCCTGAAGGTGCTGGGAAGAAATACATGCCCTCCACTTTAAGTGGGACGTAACCTGGAAAGAGCCACTAAGGAGAACAGAACAGAGGTGCCTTTAAAAGGTAAACATTGAGCTACCATATGATCCAGCAGACCTATTCCTGGACCTATAAACTAAGAAGACAGAATTGGAAGGACACAGCCACGCAAATCTGCATTCCATAGTATTACAATAGCCAAGATATGGAAGTAACCAAAAAGTCCACCGACAGATGGGTGGACAAAGAAGAACTGCTACCTGTATAGATGGAATATGAGCTAGTGAAAAAATGAAACAATGCCATTTGCAGCACCGTAGATGAGTCTAGAAGTAATCACGCAACTTGGAGTAAGTGAGAAAGCGAAAGGCACATATCCTATCATATCACATATAGGGGTTACCTAAAAAATGATACAAACAAAGATATTTCCACAGACAAACACTATCATAGATTCATTTAAAAAACTTATGGTTCACCAACTGGAAAGGTGTGAGGATTGGATACATTACCATATTGAGGTTAACAGAGACATACAAACACATGTGAAATACATAATCACCAAAGACCTACGCAATACCAAGGGAAGACTACTCAACATTGTGTCATAACCTACATGGGAAAAGAATCCGAAGAACAATAGATATATGTATATGTGTGAAAGAACCACATCTTGCACACCTAGAACAAACAAAACATTGTAATCAAGTTTGCTGTGATAAAAAATAAAAATTAAGTTAAAAATACCAAGAAGAAATAATGAGACATAAACTTAAAGGGCTTTGTCCTCGCACATTCCATTCTAATTTACAACCTAGAACACCACTTCCAGTAAGGCTCTGTTGCCCTAGTAACCAGATTTGGTAAAGGAGAAATGCTGCCGCCTTGTGGCCGATTCCCGCAAGAGCAGCTTTTAACCCACAGCTAATGGTCACTTATCATTCACAAGGACTCAGGGCTGTAAAGGACACCTGCCCTCAAAATTGTGCTGAGGTAGGGAATCGATAAAAGAATTCAAAACAGGCAAAATGTTCACGAAGATAGTATGAAGAGGTAAGTTTTACTCACTCTCTTTTTAAAGAAAGGAAAATGGATAAAAGCTCAGCCTCAGGAAGTATTAGACTCATGCAATCTAATCTACAAAAACTTTTCAACTTCCACCAGTCGAATGACCTTTGGCAAAAAGTCTACAAACAATAAATGCTGAAGAGGTTTTAGAGAACTGTGTACCCTCTAGCTGCTGGTGAGATGTAAGAGGGTTAAATGCTAATAATGAGAACAGAAAGGAGCTGCGTTTAAAAGGAAAAATTGAGGTACCATTCAATCCAGCAGGCGCACCAATGGGCCTCTCACCTGAGAAGACCAGAATGAAGAAGACCCGGGCTGTAAAAGCTGCACTGCAGCCTGATTCACAATAGAAAAGACAGTGAAGCAACCAAAATGTCCATCAACAGATGAAAGGATAAAGAAGAAGTGGTCCATGTACACAATGAATACTAGCCATGGAAAACCATGAAACACTGCTCTTTGAGGCACCATAGATGATCTTGGAGATAATCACAGAACATGAGGTAAGTCGGAAAGCAAAAGTCCTATATCCTATGATATCACTTATAGGCGTTATCTAATAACTGACACAAATGTACATATTTCCACACAGAAAGTCAATCACAGACTTATTAAAAAAAACTATGCTTATCTAAAAGGAAAGGTGGGGGGAATGGATAAATGAAGATTAGCGTTACCATATGTATACAAATATATATTGTATACATATATCCAAAAGACCAACCATATAGCAAGGAAGGATTACGGAACACTCTGTAATAATTTACACGGGAAGAGGATCTCTACATAAATAGTTATATAGAATATGTAGATGAACCAGAGTGTGTACACCTTGGACGAGCAACATTCTAACCATTACCCCAATTGAAAAAATTAAAACAACGAACTAGGAGTAATGAGACATAAACTTATGGGGGGTTTTCCTGGCACATTCCCTCCAAATTTAAAACCTAGGCAAACAACTTCCAGAACGGCTCTGCTGCCCTAGTACCCAGATTGGGGAATGGAGAAATGCTGCATCCTTGTGGCCGTTTCCCACAAGAGCAGCTTTAAACCCACTGCAAAAGGTCACTAAATATTCACCAATTGCAGGTCTGTAAATGACACCGGCCCTCCAAAAGGTACTGAGGTCGAAAATCGACCAAAAATTTCCAGTGTGCAACCTTCCAAAAAGAAAATTTGAAGAGGTATATTATAGTCACACTTTTTTTCTTTTTTCTTTTAACAGAAAAGAAAAAGCCGTGGAAAAATGATGAATTGTAGGAATTTTTACAGACATGTAAACCCAAATTGCAAAAACCTATCAGCTCATACCAGTCAGAACGGCCATCAAGAAGAATGCTGCAAACAATAAATGCTGACGTGATTGTGGAGAAATGCGTACCCTCGATTCTAAGGGGGACGTGGTAAGAGCCACTAATGAAAGCACAACTGAGGTGCCTTGAAAAGGTAAACGTGGACCTACCATACCAGTGAATCAATCATACCCACTGCTGGGTCTAAAACCTGAGAAAATGAAAATCATAAATCACAGGCTGGCAATCCTGCACTCCAGCAATATTTACCATAGGCAACACTTGGAAGCAACGAAAATGTCCATCAACAGAGGAATGCACCAAGAAGAAGTGGTCCATGTACACAATGGAATATTAGCCATGGAAAACATTGAAGCACTGCTCTTTGAGGCACCATAGATGAGCCTGGAGATATTCACAAAACATGAAGTAGGTCGGAAAGCAATAGACCTATATCCTATATTATCACTTATGGCATTATCTAATAACTGACACAGATGAACATATTTCCAAAGAGAAAGACACTCACAGGCTTAGAAAACAAACTATGCTCATCTGAAAGGAAAGGAGGGGGGAAATTGAGAAATGAAGATTAGTGTTACTATACATATACAAATACATATTATATACATGTATCAAAAAGACCGAACATATAACAAGGGAGGTCGACGGAACACTGTAATATTTTACATGGGAAGAGTATCTGTACATTAATAGACATACATAATGTACAGATGAACCAGATTGTGTACACCAAAGACAAACAATATTCTAAACTTTACCCAGATTAAAAAAATTGTAAAAACCAAGAAGAAGTAATGAGACATAAACTTATGGGGACTTCTCCTGGCAAATTCCATTCTAATTTACAACCTAGGACAATGACTTCCAGAAAGGCTCTGCTGCCCTAGTACCCAGATTGGGGAATGGAGAAATGCTACCTCCTTGTGGCCGTTTCCCACAACAGCAGCTTTGAACCCACTGCAAAAGGTCACTAAATTTTCACCAACTTGCAGTTCTGTAAATGACACCTGCCCTCCAGAAAATTTCTGGGATCAAAAATCGACCAAAAACTTCACAATAGGGCAACCTTCGAAGAAGACAATTTCAAGAGCTATATTGTACTCACGGTTTTTTTCTTTTAAGAGAAAAGCGAAAGGGGTAGGAATATGACGAATTTTAAAAATTTTAATGACATGCATACCCATATTACAAAAACCTATCAGCTCACAGCAGTCAGAATGGCCATTAGGAAAAATGCTGCAAAAAATAAAAGGTGAAGGGAGTGTGGAGAAATGCGTACCCTCGGTTGTAAGGGGGGGCATGTAAAGAGCCACTAATGAAAACACAATGTAGGTGCTTCGAAAAGGGAAACATTGAGCTACCAGTCAATCAATCACAACCACTGCTTGGCCAATCACCTGAGAAAATGAGAATCAAAAAGTCACAGGCTGGCAAATCTGTACGCCAGCAAGATTTACCATAGCCAGCACTTGGAAGCAATGAAAATGTCCATCAACCGAGGAATGCACCAAGAAGAAGTGGTCCACGTACACAATGGAATATTACTCTAATAATAAATATAAATTAAATTTAAAAACAAACAAAAGCAAGGAGACATCAACATTTGTGGGTTTATCCGCGCACATTGCACTCTAATTTATAACCGAAAAACACCACTGGACGGTAGGTCTGTTTCCCTAGTACCAGCAAGGGGAACGTAGAAAGGCTGCCGCTCTCTGGCCGTTACCTGCAAAAGCAGGTTTAAAGCCTGAGCTAATGGTCACTTCATATGAACAAGTACTGCAGGGCTGTAAATGAAACCTACCCTCAAAATGTCTTGAGGGAGATAATGGCCAAAATATTTCAAATGGTGACACATACTTTAAGAAAACACTTTGAAGAAATAAGCTCTAATCACAGCTGGAAAAATAAAAAGGACATGTCTGAAGGCTCAATTTCAACGCATTATGAGACACATGCAAATTCAACCACAAAGAGGTATCAGCTCACACCACTCAGAATAACCATCAGCAAAAACTACAAAGAAAAAATCCTGAAGGTGCTGGGAAGAAATACATGCCCTCCACTTTAAGTGGGACGTAACCTGGAAAGAGCCACTAAGGAGAACAGAACAGAGGTGCCTTTAAAAGGTAAACATTGAGCTACCATATGATCCAGCAGACCTATTCCTGGACCTATAAACTAAGAAGACAGAACTGGAAGGACACAGCCACGCAAATCTGCATTCCATAGTATTACAATAGCCAAGATATGGAAGTAACCAAAAAGTCCACCGACAGATGGGTGGACAAAGAAGAACTGCTACCTGTATAGATGGAATATGAGCTAGTGAAAAAATGAAACAATGCCATTTGCAGCACCGTAGATGAGTCTAGAAGTAATCACGCAACTTGGAGTAAGTGAGAAAGCGAAAGGCACATATCCTATCATATCACATATAGGGGTTACCTAAAAAATGATACAAACAAAGATATTTCCACAGACAAACACTATCATAGATTCATTTAAAAAACTTATGGTTCACCAACTGGAAAGGTGTGAGGATTGGATACATTACCATATTGAGGTTAACAGAGACATACAAACACATGTGAAATACATAATCACCAAAGACCTACGCAATACCAAGGGAAGACTACTCAACATTGTGTCATAACCTACATGGGAAAAGAATCCGAAGAACAATAGATATATGTATATGTGTGAAAGAACCACATCTTGCACACCTAGAACAAACAAAACATTGTAATCAAGTTTGCTGTGATAAAAAATAAAAATTAAGTTAAAAATACCAAGAAGAAATAATGAGACATAAACTTAAAGGGCTTTGTCCTCGCACATTCCATTCTAATTTACAACCTAGAACACCACTTCCAGTAAGGCTCTGTTGCCCTAGTAACCAGATTTGGTAAAGGAGAAATGCTGCCGCCTTGTGGCCGATTCCCGCAAGAGCAGCTTTTAACCCACAGCTAATGGTCACTTATCATTCACAAGGACTCAGGGCTGTAAAGGACACCTGCCCTCAAAATTGTGCTGAGGTAGGGAATGGATAAAAAAAAAGTCAAAACAGGCAGAATTTTCAAGAAGATAGTATGAAGAGGCAAATTTTACTCACCCTCTTTTTAAAGAAAGGAAAATGGATAAAAGCTCAACCTCAGGAAGTATTAGACTCATGCAATCTAATCTACAAAAAGTTTTCAACTCACACCAGTCGACTGACCATTGGCAAAAGGACTACAAACAATAAATGCTGAAGTGGTTTTAGAGAACTGTGTACCCTCTAGCTGCTGGTGAGATGTAAGAGGGTTAAACGTTAATAATGAGAACAGAAAGGAGCTGCGTTTAAAAGGAAAAATTGAGGTACCATTCAATCCAGCAGGCGCACCAGTGGTCCTCTCACCTGAGAAGACCAGAATGAAGAAGACCCAGGCTGCAAAAGCTGCACTGCAGCCTGATTCACAATAGACAAGACAGTGAAGCAACCAAAATGTCCATCAACAGAAGAAAGGATAAAGAAGAAGTCGTCCATGTACACAATGAATACTAGCTATGGAAAACAATGAAACAGTGCTCTTTGAGGCACCATAGATGATCTTGGAGATAATCACAGAACATGAGGTAAGTCGGAAAGCAAAAGTCCTATATCCTATGATATCACTTATAGGCGTTATCTAATAACTGACACAAATGAACATATTTCCACAGAGAAAGTCAATCACAGACTTATTAAAAAAAACTATGCTTATCTAAAAGGAAAGGTGGGGGGAGTGGATAAATGAAGATTAGCGTTACCATATGTATACAAATACATATTATATACATATATCAAAAAGACAGACCATATAGCAAAGAAGGTTTACGGAACACTCTGTAATAATTTACACGGGAAGAGGATCTCTACATAAATAGTTATATAGAATATGTAGATAAACCAGAGTGTGTACACCTTGGACGAGCAACATTCTAACCATTACCCCAATTGAAAAAATTAAAACAACGAACTAGGAGTAATGAGACATAAACTTATGGGGGGTTTTCCTGGCACATTCCATCCAAATTTAAAACCTAGGCAAAGAACTTCCAGAACGGCTCTGCTGCACTAGTACCCAGATTTGGGAATGGAGAAATGCTGCATCCTTGTGGCCGTTTCCCACAACAGCAGCTTTAAACCCACTGCAAAAGGTCACTAAATATTCACCAATTGCAGTTCTGTAAATGACACCGGCCCTCCAAAAGGTACTGAGGTCGAAAATCGACCAAAAATTTCCAGTGTGCAACCTTCCAAAAAGAAAATTTGAAGAGGTATATTATAGTCACACTTTTTTCTTTTTTCTTTTAACAGAAAAGAAAAAGCCGTGGAAAAATGATGAATTGTAGGAATTTTTACAGACATGTAAACCCAAATTACAAAAACCTATCAGCTCATACCAGTCAGAACGGCCATCAACAAGAATGCTGCAAACAATAAATGCTGACGTGATTGTGGAGAAATGCGTACCCTCGATTCTAAGGGGGACGTGGTAAGAGCCACTAATGAAAGCACAACTGAGGTGCCTTGAAAAGGTAAACGTTGACCTACCATACCAGTGAATCAATCATACCCACTGCTGGGTCTAAAACCTGAGAAAATGAAAATCAAAAATCACAGGCTGGCAATCCTGCACTCCAGCAATATTTACCATAGGCAACACTTGGAAGCAACGAAAATGTCCATCAACAGAGGAATGCACCAAGAAGAAGTGGTCCATGTACACAATGGAATATTAGCCATGGAAAACATTGAAGCACTGCTCTTTGAGGCACCATAGATGAGCCTGGAGATATTCACAAAACATGAAGTAGGTCGGAAAGCAATAGACCTATATCCTATATTATCACTTATGGCATTATCTAATAACTGACACAGATGAACATATTTCCAAAGAGAAAGACACTCACAGGCTTAGAAAACAAACTATGCTCATCTGAAAGGAAAGGAGGGGGGAAATTGAGAAATGAAGATTAGTGTTACTATACATATACAAATACATATTATATACATGTATCAAAAAGACCGAACATATAACAAGGGAGGTCGACGGAACACTGTAATATTTTACATGGGAAGAGTATCTGTACATTAATAGACATACATAATGTACAGATGAACCAGATTGTGTACACCAAAGACAAACAATATTCTAAACTTTACCCAGATTAAAAAAATTGTAAAAACCAAGAAGAAGTAATGAGACATAAACTTATGGGGACTTCTCCTGGCAAATTCCATTCTAATTTACAACCTAGGACAATGACTTCCAGAAAGGCTCTGCTGCCCTAGTACCCAGATTGGGGAATGGAGAAATGCTACCTCCTTGTGGCCGTTTCCCACAACAGCAGCTTTGAACCCACTGCAAAAGGTCACTAAATTTTCACCAACTTGCAGTTCTGTAAATGACACCTGCCCTCCAGAAAATTTCTGGGATCAAAAATCGACCAAAAACTTCACAATAGGGCAACCTTCGAAGAAGACAATTTCAAGAGCTATACTGTACTCACGGTTTTTTCTTTTAAGAGAAAAGCGAAAGACGTAGGAATATGACGAATTTTAAAAATTTTAATGACATGCATACCCATATTACAAAAACCTATCAGCTCACAGCAGTCAGAATGGCCATTAGGAAAAATGCTGCAAAAAATAAAAGGTGAAGGGATTGTGGAGAAATGCGTAGCCTCGGTTGTAAGGTGGGCATGTAAAGAGCCACTAATGAAAACACAATGTAGGTGCTTCGAAAAGGGAAACATTGAGCTACCAGTCAATCAATCACAACCACTGCTTGGCCAATCACCTGAGAAAATGAGAATCAAAAAGTCACAGGCTGGCAAATCTGTACGCCAGCAAGATTTACCATAGCCAGCACTTGGAAGCAATGAAAATGTCCATCAACCGAGGAATGCACCAAGAAGAAGTGGTCCACGTACACAATGGAATATTACTCTAATAATAAATATAAATTAAATTTAAAAACAAACAAAAGCAAGGAGACATCAACATTTGTGGGTTTATCCGCGCACATTGCACTCTAATTTATAACCGAAAAACACCACTGGACGGTAGGTCTGTTTCCCTAGTACCAGCAAGGGGAACGTAGAAAGGCTGCTGCTCTCTGGCCGTTACCTGCAAAAGCAGGTTTAAAGCCTGAGCTAATGGTCACTTCATATGAACAAGTACTGCAGGGCTGTAAATGAAACCTGCCCTCAAAATGTCTTGAGGGAGATAATGGCCAAAATATTTCAAAAGGTGACACATACTTTAAAAAAACACTTTGAAGAAATAAGCTCTAATCACAGCTGGAAAAATAAAAAGGACATGTCTTAAAGCTCAATTTCAACGCATTATGAGACACATGCAAATTCAACCACAAAGAGGTATCAGCTCACACCACTCAGAATAACCATCAGCAAAAACTACAAAGAAAAAATCCTGAAGGTGCTGGGAAGAAATACATGCCCTCCACTTTAAGTGGGACGTAACCTGGAAAGAGCCACTAAGGAGAACAGAACAGAGGTGCCTTTAAAAGGTAAACATTGAGCTACCATATGATCCAGCAGACCTATTCCTGGACCTATAAACTAAGAAGACAGAATTGGAAGGACACAGCCACGCAAATCTGCATTCCATAGTATTACAATAGCCAAGATATGGAAGTAACCAAAAAGTCCACCGACAGATGGGTGGACAAAGAAGAACTGCTACCTGTATAGATGGAATATGAGCTAGTGAAAAAATGAAACAATGCCATTTGCAGCACCGTAGATGAGTCTAGAAGTAATCACGCAACTTGGAGTAAGTGAGAAAGCGAAAGACACATATCCTATCATATCACATATAGGGGTTACCTAAAAAATGATACAAACAAAGATATTTCCACAGACAAACACTATCATAGATTCATTTAAAAAACTTATGGTTCACCAAATGGAAAGGTGTGAGGATTGGATACATTACCATATTGAGGTTAACAGAGACATACAAACACATGTGAAATACATAATCACCAAAGACCTACGCAATACCAAGGGAAGACTACTCAACATTGTGTCATAACCTACATGGGAAAAGGATCCGAAGAACAATAGATATATGTATATGTGTGAAAGAACCACATCTTGCACACCTAGAACAAACAAAACATTGTAATCAAGTTTGCTGTGATAAAAAATAAAAATTAAGTTAAAAATACCAAGAAGAAATAATGAGACATAAACTTAAAGGGCTTTGTCCTCGCACATTCCATTCTAATTTACAACCTAGAACACCACTTCCAGTAAGGCTCTGTTGCCCTAGTAACCAGATTTGGTAAAGGAGAAATGCTGCCGACTTGTGGCCGATTCCCGCAAGAGCAGCTTTTAACCCACAGCTAATGGTCACTTATCATTCACAAGGACTCAGGGCTGTAAAGGACACCTGCCCTCAAAATTGTGCTGAGGTAGGGAATCGATAAAAGAATTCAAAACAGGCAAAATGTTCACGAAGATAGTATGGAGAGGTAAGTTTTACTCACTCTCTTTTTAAAGAAAGGAAAATGGATAAAAGCTCAGCCTCAGGAAGTATTAGACTCATGCAATCTAATCTACAAAAACTTTTCAACTTCCACCAGTCGAATGACCTTTGGCAAAAAGTCTACAAACAATAAATGCTGAAGAGGTTTTAGAGAACTGTGTACCCTCTAGCTACTGGTGAGATGTAAGAGGGTTAAATGCTAATAATGAGAACAGAAAGGAGCTGCGTTTAAAAGGAAAAATTGAGGTACCATTCAATCCAGCAGGCGCACCAATGGGCCTCTCACCTGAGAAGACCAGAATGAAGAAGACCCGGGCTGCAAAAGCTGCACTGCAGCCTGATTCACAATAGAAAAGACAGTGAAGCAACCAAAATGTCCATCAACAGATGAAAGGATAAAGAAGAAGTGGTCCATGTACACAATGAATACTAGCCATGGAAAACCATGAAACACTGCTCTTTGAGGCACCATAGATGATCTTGGAGATAATCACAGAACATGAGGTAAGTCGGAAAGCAAAAGTCCTATATCCTATGATATCACTTATAGGCGTTATCTAATAACTGACACAAATGTACATATTTCCACACAGAAAGTCAATCACAGACTTATTAAAAAAAAACTATGCTTATCTAAAAGGAAAGGTGGGGGGAATGGATAAATGAAGATTAGCGTTACCATATGTATACAAATATATATTATATACATATATCCAAAAGACCAACCATATAGCAAGGAAGGATTACGGAACACTCTGTAATAATTTACACGGGAAGAGGATCTCTACATAAATAGTTATATAGAATATGTAGATGAACCAGAGTGTGTACACCTTGGACGAGCAACATTCTAACCATTACCCCAATTGAAAAAATTAAAACAACGAACTAGGAGTAATGAGACATAAACTTATGGGGGGTTTTCCTGGCACATTCCCTCCAAATTTAAAACCTAGGCAAACAACTTCCAGAACGGCTCTGCTGCCCTAGTACCCAGATTGGGGAATGGAGAAATGCTGCATCCTTGTGGCCGTTTCCCACAAGAGCAGCTTTAAACCCACTGCAAAAGGTCACTAAATATTCACCAATTGCAGGTCTGTAAATGACACCGGCCCTCCAAAAAATACTGAGGTCGAAAATCGACCAAAAAATTCCAGAGTGCAACCTTCCAAAAAGAAAATTTGAAGAGGTATATTTTAGTCACACTTTTTTGCTTTTTTCTTTTAACAGAAAAGAAAAAGGCGTGGAAAAATGATGAATTGTAGGAATTTTTACAGACATGTAAACCCAAATTACAAAAACCTATCAGCTCACACCAGTCAGAACGGCCATCAACAAAAATGCTGCAAACAATAAATGCTGACGTGATTGTGGAGAAATGCGTACCCTCGATTCTAAGGGGGACGTGGTAAGAGCCACTAATGAAAGCACAATTGAGGTGCCTTGAAAAGGTAAACGTTGACCTACCATACCAGTCAATCAATCATACCCACTGCTGGGTCTATCACCTGAGAAAATGAAAATCAAAAATCACAGGCTGGCAATCCTGCACTCCAGCAATATTTACCATAGGCAACACATGGAAGCAACGAAAATGTCCATCAACAGAGGAATGAACCAAGAAGAAGTGGTCCATGTACACAATGGAATATTAGCCATGGAAAACATTGAAGCACTGCTCTTTGAGGCACCATAGATGAGCCTGGAGATAATCACAAAACATGAAGTAGGTCGGACAGCAAAACACCTATTTCCTATATTATCACTTATGGCATTATCTAATAACTGACACAGATGAACATATTTCCAAAGAGAAAGACACTCACAGGCTTAGAAAACAAACTATGCTCATCTGAAAGGAAAGGAGGGGGGAAATTGAGAAATGAAGATTAGTGTTACTATACATATACAAATACATATTATATACATGTATCAAAAAGACCGAACATATAGCAAGGGAGGTCGAAGGAATACTGTAATATTTTACATGGGAAGAGGATCTGTACATTAATAGACATACATAATGTACAAATGAACCAGATTGTGTACACCTAGGACAAACAATATTCTAAACTTTACCCAGATTAAAAAAAATTTAAAAACCAAGAAGAAGTAATGAGACATAAACTTATGGGGATTGCTCCTGGCAAATTCCATTCTAATTTACAACCTAGGACAATGACTTCCAGAAAGGCTCTGCTGCCCTAGTACCCAGATTGGGGAATGGAGAAATGCTACCTCCTTGTGGCCGTTTCCCACAACAGCAGCTTTGAACCCACTGCAAAATGTCAGTAAATTTTCACCAACTTGCAGTTCTATAAATGGCAACTGCCCTCCAGAAAATTTCTGGGGTCAAATATCGAACAAAATCTTCAGAAGAGGGCAACCTTCGAAGAAGACAATTTCAAGAGCTATACTGTACTCACGGTTTTTTCTTTTAAGAGAAAAGAAAAAGGCGTAGGAATATGACGAATTTTAAAAATTTTAATGACATGCATACCCATATTACAAAAACCTATCAGCTCAGAGCAGTCAGAATGGCCATTAGGAAAAATGCTGCAAAAAATAAACGGTGAAGGGAGTGTGGAGAAATGTGTACCCTCGGTTGTAAGGGGGGGCATGTAACGAGCCACTAATGAAAACACAATGTAGGTGCTTTGAAAAGGGAAACATTGAGATACCCGTCAATCAATCACAATCACTTCTTGGCCTATCACCTGACAAAATGAGAATCAAAAAGTCACAGGCTGGCAAACCTGTACGCCAGCAAGATTTACCATAGCCAGCACTTGGAAGCAATGAAAATGTCCATCAACTGAGGAATGCACCAAGAAGAAGTAGTCTACGTACACAATGGTATATTACTCTAATAATAAATATAAATTAAATTTAAAAACAAACAAAAGCAAGGAGACATCAACATTTGTGGGTTTATCCGGGCACATTCACTCTAATTTATAACCGAAGAACACCACTGGCCGGTATGTCTGTTTCCCTAGTACCAGCAAGGGAAACGTAGAAAGGCTGCCGCTCTTTGGCCGATACCTGCAAAAGCAGGTTTAAAGCCTGAGCTAATGGTCACTTCATATGAACAAGTACTGCAGGGCTGTAAATGAAACCTGCCCTCAAAATGTCTTGAGGGAGATAATGGCCAAAATATTTCAAAAGGTGACACATACTTTAAAAAAACACTTTGAAGAAATAAGCTCTAATCACAGCTGGAAAAATAAAAAGGACATGTCTTAAAGCTCAATTTCAACGCATTATGAGACACATGCAAATTCAACCACAAAGAGGTATCAGCTCACACCACTCAGAATAACCATCAGCAAAAACTACAAAGAAAAAATCCTGAAGGTGCTGGGAAGAAATACATGCCCTCCACTTTAAGTGGGACGTAACCTGGAAAGAGCCACTAAGGAGAACAGAACAGAGGTGCCTTTAAAAGGAAAACATTGAGCTACCATATGATCCAGCAGTCCTATTCCTGGACCTATAACCTAAGAAGGCAAAATTGGAAGGACAGAGGCACGCAAATCTGTATTGCATATTATTACAATAGCCAAGATATGGAAGTAACCAAAAAGACCACCGACAGATGGGTGGACAAAGAAGAACTGCTATCTGTACAGATGGAATATGAGCTAGTGAAAAAATGAAACAATGTCATTTGCAGCACCATAGATGAGCCTAGAAGTAATCACACAACTTGGAGTAAGTGAGAAAGCGAAAGGCACATATCCTATCATATCACATATAGGGGTTACCTAAAAAATGATACAAAGAAAGATATTTCCACAGAGAAACACTATCATAGATTCATTAAAATTCTTATGGTTCACCAAATAGAAAGTTGTGAGGATTGGATACATTACCATTTTTAGGTTAACAGAGAGTTACAAACACATGTGAAATATATAATCACCAAAGACCTACGCAATATCAAGAGAATACTACTCAACATTGTGTCATAACCTATATGGGAAAAGGATCCGAAGAAGAATAGATATATGTATATGTGTGAAAGAACCACATCTTGCACACCTAGAACAAACAAAACATTGTAATCAAGTTTGCTGTGATAAAAAATAAAAATTAAGTTAAAAATACCAACAAGAAGTAATGAGACATAAACTTAAAGGGCTTTTCCCCCGCACATTCCATTCTAATTTACAACCTAGAACACCACTTCCAGTAAGGCTCTGTTGCCCTAGTAAGCAGATTTGGTAAAGGAGAAATTCTGCTGCCTTGTGGCCAATTCCCGCAAGAGCAGCTTTTAACCCACAGCTTATGGTCACTTACCATTCAAAATGACTCAAGGCTGTAAAGGACACCTGCCCTCAAAATTGTGCTGAGGTAGGGAATGGATAAAAAAAAGTCAAAACAGGCAGAATGTTCAAGAAGATAGTATGAAGAGGCAAGTTTTACTCACCCTCTTTTTAAAGAAAGGAAAATGGATAAAAGCTCAACCTCAGGAAGTATTAGACTCATGCAATCTAATCTACAAAAAGTTTTCAACTCACACCAGTCGACTGACCATTGGCAAAAGGACTACAAACAATAAATCCTGAAGTGGTTTTAGAGAACTGTGTACCCTCTAGCTGCTGGTGAGATGTAAGAGGGTTAAACGTTAACAATGAGAACAGAAAGGAGCTGCGTTTACAAGGAAAAATTGAGGTACCATTCAATCCAGCAGGCGCACCAGTGGTCCTCTCACCTGAGAAGACCAGAATGAAGAAGACCCAGGCTGCAAAAGCTGCACTGCAGCCTGATTCACAATAGACAAGACAGTGAAGCAACCAAAATGTCCATCAACAGATGAAAGGATAAAGAAGAAGTGGTCCATGTACACAATGAATACTAGCCATGGAAAACCATGAAACACTGCTCTTTGAGGCACCATAGATGATCTTGGAGATAATCACAGAACATGAGGTAAGTCGGAAAGCAAAAGTCCTATATCCTATGATATCACTTATAGGCGTTATCTAATAACTGACACAAATGTACATATTTCCACACAGAAAGTCAATCACAGACTTATTAAAAAAAACTATGCTTATCTAAAAGGAAAGGTGGGGGGAATGGATAAATGAAGATTAGCGTTACCATATGTATACAAATATATATTATATACATATATCCAAAAGACCAACCATATAGCAAGGAAGGATTACGGAACACTCTGTAATAATTTACACGGGAAGAGGATCTCTACATAAATAGTTATATAGAATATGTAGATGAACCAGAGTGTGTACACCTTGGACGAGCAACATTCTAACCATTACCCCAATTGAAAAAATTAAAACAACGAACTAGGAGTAATGAGACATAAACTTATGGGGGGTTTTCCTGGCACATTCCCTCCAAATTTAAAACCTAGGCAAACAACTTCCAGAACGGCTCTGCTGCCCTAGTACCCAGATTGGGGAATGGAGAAATGCTGCATCCTTGTGGCCGTTTCCCACAAGAGCAGCTTTAAACCCACTGCAAAAGGTCACTAAATATTCACCAATTGCAGGTCTGTAAATGACACCGGCCCTCCAAAAGGTACTGAGGTCGAAAATCGACCAAAAATTTCCAGTGTGCAACCTTCCAAAAAGAAAATTTGAAGAGGTATATTATAGTCACACTTTTTTCTTTTTTCTTTTAACAGAAAAGAAAAAGCCGTGGAAAAATGATGAATTGTAGGAATTTTTACAGACATGTAAACCCAAATTACAAAAACCTATCAGCTCATACCAGTCAGAACGGCCATCAACAAGAATGCTGCAAACAATAAATGCTGACGTGATTGTGGAGAAATGCGTACCCTCGATTCTAAGGGGGACGTGGTAAGAGCCACTAATGAAAGCACAACTGAGGTGCCTTGAAAAGGTAAACGTTGACCTACCATACCAGTGAATCAATCATACCCACTGCTGGGTCTAAAACCTGAGAAAATGAAAATCAAAAATCACAGGCTGGCAATCCTGCACTCCAGCAATATTTACCATAGGCAACACTTGGAAGCAACGAAAATGTCCATCAACAGAGGAATGCACCAAGAAGAAGTGGTCCATGTACACAATGGAATATTAGCCATGGAAAACATTGAAGGACTGCTCTTTGAGGCACCATAGATGAGCCTGGAGATATTCACAAAACATGAAGTAGGTCAGAAAGCAATAGACCTATATCCTATATTATCACTTATGGCATTATCTAATAACTGACACAGCTGAACATATTTCCAAAGAGAAAGACACTCACAGGCTTAGAAAACAAACTATGCTCATCTGAAAGGAAAGGAGGGGGGAAATTGAGAAATGAAGATTAGTGTTACTATACATATACAAATACATATTATATACATGTATCAAAAAGACCGAACATATAACAAGGGAGGTCGACGGAACACTGTAATATTTTACATGGGAAGAGTATCTGTACATTAATAGACATACATAATGTACAGATGAACCAGATTGTGTACACCAAAGACAAACAATATTCTAAACTTTACCCAGATTAAAAAAATTGTAAAAACCAAGAAGAAGTAATGAGACATAAACTTATGGGGACTTCTCCTGGCAAATTCCATTCTAATTTACAACCTAGGACAATGACTTCCAGAAAGGCTCTGCTGCCCTAGTACCCAGATTGGGGAATGGAGAAATGCTACCTCCTTGTGGCCGTTTCCCACAACAGCAGCTTTGAACCCACTGCAAAAGGTCACTAAATTTTCACCAACTTGCAATTCTGTAAATGACACCTGCCCTCCAGAAAATTTCTGGGATCAAAAATCGACCAAAAACTTCACAATAGGGCAACCTTCGAAGAAGACAATTTCAAGAGCTATATTGTACTCACGGTTTTTTCTTTTAAGAGAAAAGCGAAAGGCGTAGGAATATGACGAATTTTAAAAATTTTAATGACATGCATACCCATATTACAAAAACCTATCAGCTCACAGCAGTCAGAATGGCCATTAGGAAAAATGCTGCAAAAAATAAAAGGTGAAGGGAGTGTGGAGAAATGCGTAGCCTCGGTTGTAAGGGGGGCATGTAAAGAGCCACTAATGAAAACACAATGTAGGTGCTTCGAAAAGGGAAACATTGAGCTACCAGTCAATCAATCACAACCACTGCTTGGCCAATCACCTGAGAAAATGAGAATCAAAAAGTCACAGGCTGGCAAATCTGTACGCCAGCAAGATTTACCATAGCCAGCACTTGGAAGCAATGAAAATGTCCATCAACTGCGGAATGAACCAAGAAGAAGTGGTCCACGTACACAATGGAATATTACTCTAATAATAAATATAAATTAAATTTAAAAACAAACAAAAGCAAGGAGACATCAACATTTATGGGTTTATCCGCGCACATTGCACTCTAATTTATAACCGAAAAACACCACTGGACGGTAGGTCTGTTTCCCTAGTACCAGCAAGGGGAACGTAGAAAGGCTGCCGCTCTCTGGCCGTTACATGCAAAAGCAGGTTTAAAGCCTGAGCTAATGGTCACTTCATATGAACAAGTACTGCAGGGCTGTAAATGAAACCTACCCTCAAAATGTCTTGAGGGAGATAATGGCCAAAATATTTCAAATGGTGACACATACTTTAAGAAAACACCTTGAAGAAATAAGCTCTAATCACAGCTGGAAAAATAAAAAGGACATGTCTTAAAGCTCAATTTCAACGCATTATGAGACACATGCAAATTCAACCACAAAGAGGTATCAGCTCACACCACTCAGAATAACCATCAGCAAAAACTACAAAGAAAAAATCCTGAAGGTGCTGGGAAGAAATTCATGCCCTCCACTTTAAGTGGGACGTAACCTGGAAAGAGCCACTAAGGAGAACAGAACAGAGGTGCCTTTAAAAGGTAAACATTGAGCTACCATATGATCCAGCAGACCTATTCCTGGACCTATAAACTAAGAAGACAGAATTGGAAGGACACAGCCACGCAAATCTGCATTCCATAGTATTACAATAGCCAAGATATGGAAGTAACCAAAAAGTCCACCGACAGATGGGTGGACAAAGAAGAACTGCTACCTGTATAGATGGAATATGAGCTAGTGAAAAAATGAAACAATGCCATTTGCAGCACCATAGATGAGTCTAGAAGTAATCACGCAACTTGGAGTAAGTGAGAAAGCGAAAGACACATATCCTATCATATCACATATAGGGGTTACCTAAAAAATGATACAAACAAAGATATTTCCACAGACAAACACTATCATAGATTCATTTAAAAAACTTATGGTTCACCAAATGGAAAGGTGTGAGGATTGGATACATTACCATATTGAGGTTAACAGAGACATACAAACACATGTGAAATACATAATCACCAAAGACCTACGCAATACCAAGGGAAGACTACTCAACATTGTGTCATAACCTACATGGGAAAAGGATCCGAAGAACAATAGATATATGTATATGTGTGAAAGAACCACATCTTGCACACCTAGAACAAACAAAACATTGTAATCAAGTTTGCTGTGATAAAAAATAAAAATTAAGTTAAAAATACCAAGAAGAAATAATGAGACATAAACTTAAAGGGCTTTGTCTCGCACATTCCATTCTAATTTACAACCTAGAACACCACTTCCAGTAAGGCTCTGTTACCCTAGTAACCAGATTTGGTAAAGGAGAAATGTTGCCGACTTGTGGCCGATTCCCGCAAGAGCAGCTTTTAACCCACAGCTAATGGTCACTTATCATTCACAAGGACTCAGGGCTGTAAAGGACACCTGCCCTCAAAATTGTGCTGAGGTAGGGAATCGATAAAAGAATTCAAAACAGGCAAAATGTTCACGAAGATAGTATGGAGAGGTAAGTTTTACTCACTCTCTTTTTAAAGAAAGGAAAATGGATAAAAGCTCAGCCTCAGGAAGTATTAGACTCATGCAATCTAATCTACAAAAACTTTTCAACTTCCACCAGTCGAATGACCTTTGGCAAAAAGTCTACAAACAATAAATGCTGAAGAGGTTTTAGAGAACTGTGTACCCTCTAGCTGCTGGTGAGATGTAAGAGGGTTAAATGCTAATAATGAGAACAGAAAGGAGCTGCGTTTAAAAGGAAAAATTGAGGTACCATTCAATCCAGCAGGCGCACCAATGGGCCTCTCACCTGAGAAGACCAGAATGAAGAAGACCCGGGCTGCAAAAGCTGCACTGCAGCCTGATTCACAATAGAAAAGACAGTGAAGCAACCAAAATGTCCATCAACAGATGAAAGGATAAAGAAGAAGTGGTCCATGTACACAATGAATACTAGCCATGGAAAACCATGAAACACTGCTCTTTGAGGCACCATAGATGATCTTGGAGATAATCACAGAACATGAGGTAAGTCGGAAAGCAAAAGTCCTATATCCTATGATATCACTTATAGGCGTTATCTAATAACTGACACAAATGTACATATTTCCACACAGAAAGTCAATCACAGACTTATTAAAAAAAAACTATGCTTATCTAAAAGGAAAGGTGGGGGGAATGGATAAATGAAGATTAGCGTTACCATATGTATACAAATATATATTATATACATATATCCAAAAGACCAACCATATAGCAAGGAAGGATTACGGAACACTCTGTAATAATTTACACGGGAAGAGGATCTCTACATAAATAGTTATATAGAATATGTAGATGAACCAGAGTGTGTACACCTTGGACGAGCAACATTCTAACCATTACCCCAATTGAAAAAATTAAAACAACGAACTAGGAGTAATGAGACATAAACTTATGGGGGGTTTTCCTGGCACATTCCCTCCAAATTTAAAACCTAGGCAAACAACTTCCAGAACGGCTCTGCTGCCCTAGTACCCAGATTGGGGAATGGAGAAATGCTGCATCCTTGTGGCCATTTCCCACAAGAGCAGCTTTAAACCCACTGCAAAAGGTCACTAAATATTCACCAATTGCAGGTCTGTAAATGACACCGGCCCTCCAAAAAATACTGAGGTCGAAAATCGACCAAAAAATTCCAGAGTGCAACCTTCCAAAAAGAAAATTTGAAGAGGTATATTTTAGTCACACTTTTTTGCTTTTTTCTTTTAACAGAAAAGAAAAAGGCGTGGAAAAATGATGAATTGTAGGAATTTTTACAGACATGTAAACCCAAATTACAAAAACCTATCAGCTCACACCAGTCAGAACGGCCATCAACAAAAATGCTGCAAACAATAAATGCTGACGTGATTGTGGAGAAATGCGTACCCTCGATTCTAAGGGGGACGTGGTAAGAGCCACTAATGAAAGCACAATTGAGGTGCCTTGAAAAGGTAAACGTTGACCTACCATACCAGTCAATCAATCATACCCACTGCTGGGTCTATCACCTGAGAAAAAGAAAATCAAAAATCACAGGCTGGCAATCCTGCACTCCAGCAATATTTACCATAGGCAACACATGGAAGCAACGAAAATGTCCATCAACAGAGGAATGAACCAAGAAGAAGTGGTCCATGTACACAATGGAATATTAGCCATGGAAAACATTGAAGCACTGCTCTTTGAGGCACCATAGATGAGCCTGGAGATAATCACAAAACATGAAGTAGGTCGGACAGCAAAACACCTATTTCCTATATTATCACTTATGGCATTATCTAATAACTGACACAGATGAACATATTTCCAAAGAGAAAGACACTCACAGGCTTAGAAAACAAACTATGCTCATCTGAAAGGAAAGGAGGGGGGAAATTGAGAAATGAAGATTAGTGTTACTATACATATACAAATACATATTATATACATGTATCAAAAAGACCGAACATATAGCAAGGGAGGTCGAAGGAATACTGTAATATTTTACATGGGAAGAGGATCTGTACATTAATAGACATACATAATGTACAAATGAACCAGATTGTGTACACCTAGGACAAACAATATTCTAAACTTTACCCAGATTAAAAAAAATTTAAAAACCAAGAAGAAGTAATGAGACATAAACTTATGGGGATTGCTCCTGGCAAATTCCATTCTAATTTACAACCTAGGACAATGACTTCCATAAAGGCTCTGCTGCCCTAGTACCCAGATTGGGGAATGGAGAAATGCTACCTCCTTGTGGCCGTTTCCCACAACAGCAGCTTTGAACCCACTGCAAAATGTCAGTAAATTTTCACCAACTTGCAGTTCTATAAATGGCAACTGCCCTCCAGAAAATTTCTGGGGTCAAATATCGAACAAAATCTTCAGAAGAGGGCAACCTTCGAAGAAGACAATTTCAAGAGCTATACTGTACTCACGGTTTTTTCTTTTAAGAGAAAAGAAAAAGGCGTAGGAATATGACGAATTTTAAAAATTTTAATGACATGCATACCCATATTACAAAAACCTATCAGCTCAGAGCAGTCAGAATGGCCATTAGGAAAAATGCTGCAAAAAATAAACGGTGAAGGGAGTGTGGAGAAATGTGTACCCTCGGTTGTAAGGGGGGGCATGTAACGAGCCACTAATGAAAACACAATGTAGGTGCTTTGAAAAGGGAAACATTGAGATACCCGTCAATCAATCACAATCACTTCTTGGCCTATCACCTGACAAAATGAGAATCAAAAAGTCACAGGCTGGCAAACCTGTACGCCAGCAAGATTTACCATAGCCAGCACTTGGAAGCAATGAAAATGTCCATCAACTGAGGAATGCACCAAGAAGAAGTAGTCTACGTACACAATGGTATATTACTCTAATAATAAATATAAATTAAATTTAAAAACAAACAAAAGCAAGGAGACATCAACATTTGTGGGTTTATCCGGGCACATTCACTCTAATTTATAACCGAAGAACACCACTGGCCGGTATGTCTGTTTCCCTAGTACCAGCAAGGGAAACGTAGAAAGGCTGCCGCTCTTTGGCCGATACCTGCAAAAGCAGGTTTAAAGCCTGAGCTAATGGTCACTTCATATGAACAAGTACTGCAGGGCTGTAAATGAAACCTGCCCTCAAAATGTCTTGAGGGAGATAATGGCCAAAATATTTCAAAAGGTGACACATACTTTAAAAAAACACTTTGAAGAAATAAGCTCTAATCACAGCTGGAAAAATAAAAAGGACATGTCTTAAAGCTCAATTTCAACGCATTATGAGACACATGCAAATTCAACCACAAAGAGGTATCAGCTCACACCACTCAGAATAACCATCAGCAAAAACTACAAAGAAAAAATCCTGAAGGTGCTGGGAAGAAATACATGCCCTCCACTTTAAGTGGGACGTAACCTGGAAAGAGCCACTAAGGAGAACAGAACAGAGGTGCCTTTAAAAGGAAAACATTGAGCTACCATATGATCCAGCAGTCCTATTCCTGGACCTATAACCTAAGAAGGCAAAATTGGAAGGACAGAGGCACGCAAATCTGTATTGCATATTATTACAATAGCCAAGATATGGAAGTAACCAAAAAGACCACCGACAGATGGGTGGACAAAGAAGAACTGCTATCTGTACAGATGGAATATGAGCTAGTGAAAAAATGAAACAATGTCATTTGCAGCACCATAGATGAGCCTAGAAGTAATCACACAACTTGGAGTAAGTGAGAAAGCGAAAGGCACATATCCTATCATATCACATATAGGGGTTACCTAAAAAATGATACAAAGAAAGATATTTCCACAGAGAAACACTATCATAGATTCATTAAAATTCTTATGGTTCACCAAATAGAAAGTTGTGAGGATTGGATACATTACCATTTTTAGGTTAACAGAGAGTTACAAACACATGTGAAATATATAATCACCAAAGACCTACGCAATATCAAGAGAATACTACTCAACATTGTGTCATAACCTATATGGGAAAAGGATCCGAAGAAGAATAGATATATGTATATGTGTGAAAGAACCACATCTTGCACACCTAGAACAAACAAAACATTGTAATCAAGTTTGCTGTGATAAAAAATAAAAATTAAGTTAAAAATACCAACAAGAAGTAATGAGACATAAACTTAAAGGGCTTTTCCCCCGCACATTCCATTCTAATTTACAACCTAGAACACCACTTCCAGTAAGGCTCTGTTGCCCTAGTAAGCAGATTTGGTAAAGGAGAAATTCTGCTGCCTTGTGGCCAATTCCCGCAAGAGCAGCTTTTAACCCACAGCTTATGGTCACTTACCATTCAAAATGACTCAAGGCTGTAAAGGACACCTGCCCTCAAAATTGTGCTGAGGTAGGGAATGGATAAAAAAAAGTCAAAACAGGCAGAATGTTCAAGAAGATAGTATGAAGAGGCAAGTTTTACTCACCCTCTTTTTAAAGAAAGGAAAATGGATAAAAGCTCAACCTCAGGAAGTATTAGACTCATGCAATCTAATCTACAAAAAGTTTTCAACTCACACCAGTCGACTGACCATTGGCAAAAGGACTACAAACAATAAATCCTGAAGTGGTTTTAGAGAACTGTGTACCCTCTAGCTGCTGGTGAGATGTAAGAGGGTTAAACGTTAACAATGAGAACAGAAAGGAGCTGCGTTTACAAGGAAAAATTGAGGTACCATTCAATCCAGCAGGCGCACCAGTGGTCCTCTCACCTGAGAAGACCAGAATGAAGAAGACCCAGGCTGCAAAAGCTGCACTGCAGCCTGATTCACAATAGACAAGACAGTGAAGCAACCAAAATGTCCATCAACAGATGAAAGGATAAAGAAGAAGTGGTCCATGTACACAATGAATACTAGCCATGGAAAACCATGAAACACTGCTCTTTGAGGCACCATAGATGATCTTGGAGATAATCACAGAACATGAGGTAAGTCGGAAAGCAAAAGTCCTATATCCTATGATATCACTTATAGGCGTTATCTAATAACTGACACAAATGTACATATTTCCACACAGAAAGTCAATCACAGACTTATTAAAAAAAACTATGCTTATCTAAAAGGAAAGGTGGGGGGAATGGATAAATGAAGATTAGCGTTACCATATGTATACAAATATATATTATATACATATATCCAAAAGACCAACCATATAGCAAGGAAGGATTACGGAACACTCTGTAATAATTTACACGGGAAGAGGATCTCTACATAAATAGTTATATAGAATATGTAGATGAACCAGAGTGTGTACACCTTGGACGAGCAACATTCTAACCATTACCCCAATTGAAAAAATTAAAACAACGAACTAGGAGTAATGAGACATAAACTTATGGGGGGTTTTCCTGGCACATTCCCTCCAAATTTAAAACCTAGGCAAACAACTTCCAGAACGGCTCTGCTGCCCTAGTACCCAGATTGGGGAATGGAGAAATGCTGCATCCTTGTGGCCGTTTCCCACAAGAGCAGCTTTAAACCCACTGCAAAAGGTCACTAAATATTCACCAATTGCAGGTCTGTAAATGACACCGGCCCTCCAAAAGGTACTGAGGTCGAAAATCGACCAAAAATTTCCAGTGTGCAACCTTCCAAAAAGAAAATTTGAAGAGGTATATTATAGTCACACTTTTTTCTTTTTTCTTTTAACAGAAAAGAAAAAGCCGTGGAAAAATGATGAATTGTAGGAATTTTTACAGACATGTAAACCCAAATTACAAAAACCTATCAGCTCATACCAGTCAGAACGGCCATCAACAAGAATGCTGCAAACAATAAATGCTGACGTGATTGTGGAGAAATGCGTACCCTCGATTCTAAGGGGGACGTGGTAAGAGCCACTAATGAAAGCACAACTGAGGTGCCTTGAAAAGGTAAACGTTGACCTACCATACCAGTGAATCAATCATACCCACTGCTGGGTCTAAAACCTGAGAAAATGAAAATCAAAAATCACAGGCTGGCAATCCTGCACTCCAGCAATATTTACCATAGGCAACACTTGGAAGCAACGAAAATGTCCATCAACAGAGGAATGCACCAAGAAGAAGTGGTCCATGTACACAATGGAATATTAGCCATGGAAAACATTGAAGGACTGCTCTTTGAGGCACCATAGATGAGCCTGGAGATATTCACAAAACATGAAGTAGGTCAGAAAGCAATAGACCTATATCCTATATTATCACTTATGGCATTATCTAATAACTGACACAGCTGAACATATTTCCAAAGAGAAAGACACTCACAGGCTTAGAAAACAAACTATGCTCATCTGAAAGGAAAGGAGGGGGGAAATTGAGAAATGAAGATTAGTGTTACTATACATATACAAATACATATTATATACATGTATCAAAAAGACCGAACATATAACAAGGGAGGTCGACGGAACACTGTAATATTTTACATGGGAAGAGTATCTGTACATTAATAGACATACATAATGTACAGATGAACCAGATTGTGTACACCAAAGACAAACAATATTCTAAACTTTACCCAGATTAAAAAAATTGTAAAAACCAAGAAGAAGTAATGAGACATAAACTTATGGGGACTTCTCCTGGCAAATTCCATTCTAATTTACAACCTAGGACAATGACTTCCAGAAAGGCTCTGCTGCCCTAGTACCCAGATTGGGGAATGGAGAAATGCTACCTCCTTGTGGCCGTTTCCCACAACAGCAGCTTTGAACCCACTGCAAAAGGTCACTAAATTTTCACCAACTTGCAATTCTGTAAATGACACCTGCCCTCCAGAAAATTTCTGGGATCAAAAATCGACCAAAAACTTCACAATAGGGCAACCTTCGAAGAAGACAATTTCAAGAGCTATATTGTACTCACGGTTTTTTCTTTTAAGAGAAAAGCGAAAGGCGTAGGAATATGACGAATTTTAAAAATTTTAATGACATGCATACCCATATTACAAAAACCTATCAGCTCACAGCAGTCAGAATGGCCATTAGGAAAAATGCTGCAAAAAATAAAAGGTGAAGGGAGTGTGGAGAAATGCGTAGCCTCGGTTGTAAGGGGGGCATGTAAAGAGCCACTAATGAAAACACAATGTAGGTGCTTCGAAAAGGGAAACATTGAGCTACCAGTCAATCAATCACAACCACTGCTTGGCCAATCACCTGAGAAAATGAGAATCAAAAAGTCACAGGCTGGCAAATCTGTACGCCAGCAAGATTTACCATAGCCAGCACTTGGAAGCAATGAAAATGTCCATCAACTGCGGAATGAACCAAGAAGAAGTGGTCCACGTACACAATGGAATATTACTCTAATAATAAATATAAATTAAATTTAAAAACAAACAAAAGCAAGGAGACATCAACATTTATGGGTTTATCCGCGCACATTGCACTCTAATTTATAACCGAAAAACACCACTGGACGGTAGGTCTGTTTCCCTAGTACCAGCAAGGGGAACGTAGAAAGGCTGCCGCTCTCTGGCCGTTACATGCAAAAGCAGGTTTAAAGCCTGAGCTAATGGTCACTTCATATGAACAAGTACTGCAGGGCTGTAAATGAAACCTACCCTCAAAATGTCTTGAGGGAGATAATGGCCAAAATATTTCAAATGGTGACACATACTTTAAGAAAACACCTTGAAGAAATAAGCTCTAATCACAGCTGGAAAAATAAAAAGGACATGTCTTAAAGCTCAATTTCAACGCATTATGAGACACATGCAAATTCAACCACAAAGAGGTATCAGCTCACACCACTCAGAATAACCATCAGCAAAAACTACAAAGAAAAAATCCTGAAGGTGCTGGGAAGAAATTCATGCCCTCCACTTTAAGTGGGACGTAACCTGGAAAGAGCCACTAAGGAGAACAGAACAGAGGTGCCTTTAAAAGGTAAACATTGAGCTACCATATGATCCAGCAGACCTATTCCTGGACCTATAAACTAAGAAGACAGAATTGGAAGGACACAGCCACGCAAATCTGCATTCCATAGTATTACAATAGCCAAGATATGGAAGTAACCAAAAAGTCCACCGACAGATGGGTGGACAAAGAAGAACTGCTACCTGTATAGATGGAATATGAGCTAGTGAAAAAATGAAACAATGCCATTTGCAGCACCATAGATGAGTCTAGAAGTAATCACGCAACTTGGAGTAAGTGAGAAAGCGAAAGACACATATCCTATCATATCACATATAGGGGTTACCTAAAAAATGATACAAACAAAGATATTTCCACAGACAAACACTATCATAGATTCATTTAAAAAACTTATGGTTCACCAAATGGAAAGGTGTGAGGATTGGATACATTACCATATTGAGGTTAACAGAGACATACAAACACATGTGAAATACATAATCACCAAAGACCTACGCAATACCAAGGGAAGACTACTCAACATTGTGTCATAACCTACATGGGAAAAGGATCCGAAGAACAATAGATATATGTATATGTGTGAAAGAACCACATCTTGCACACCTAGAACAAACAAAACATTGTAATCAAGTTTGCTGTGATAAAAAATAAAAATTAAGTTAAAAATACCAAGAA
This sequence comes from Balaenoptera physalus, assembly GCF_965194825.1. Taxonomy (NCBI): domain Eukaryota; kingdom Metazoa; phylum Chordata; class Mammalia; order Artiodactyla; family Balaenopteridae; genus Balaenoptera; species Balaenoptera physalus. The sequence continues at coordinate 100,955 of NW_028125364.1, forward strand.
GAAATAATGAGACATAAACTTAAAGGGCTTTGTCTCGCACATTCCATTCTAATTTACAACCTAGAACACCACTTCCAGTAAGGCTCTGTTACCCTAGTAACCAGATTTGGTAAAGGAGAAATGTTGCCGACTTGTGGCCGATTCCCGCAAGAGCAGCTTTTAACCCACAGCTAATGGTCACTTATCATTCACAAGGACTCAGGGCTGTAAAGGACACCTGCCCTCAAAATTGTGCTGAGGTAGGGAATCGATAAAAGAATTCAAAACAGGCAAAATGTTCACGAAGATAGTATGGAGAGGTAAGTTTTACTCACTCTCTTTTTAAAGAAAGGAAAATGGATAAAAGCTCAGCCTCAGGAAGTATTAGACTCATGCAATCTAATCTACAAAAACTTTTCAACTTCCACCAGTCGAATGACCTTTGGCAAAAAGTCTACAAACAATAAATGCTGAAGAGGTTTTAGAGAACTGTGTACCCTCTAGCTGCTGGTGAGATGTAAGAGGGTTAAATGCTAATAATGAGAACAGAAAGGAGCTGCGTTTAAAAGGAAAAATTGAGGTACCATTCAATCCAGCAGGCGCACCAATGGGCCTCTCACCTGAGAAGACCAGAATGAAGAAGACCCGGGCTGCAAAAGCTGCACTGCAGCCTGATTCACAATAGAAAAGACAGTGAAGCAACCAAAATGTCCATCAACAGATGAAAGGATAAAGAAGAAGTGGTCCATGTACACAATGAATACTAGCCATGGAAAACCATGAAACACTGCTCTTTGAGGCACCATAGATGATCTTGGAGATAATCACAGAACATGAGGTAAGTCGGAAAGCAAAAGTCCTATATCCTATGATATCACTTATAGGCGTTATCTAATAACTGACACAAATGTACATATTTCCACACAGAAAGTCAATCACAGACTTATTAAAAAAAAACTATGCTTATCTAAAAGGAAAGGTGGGGGGAATGGATAAATGAAGATTAGCGTTACCATATGTATACAAATATATATTATATACATATATCCAAAAGACCAACCATATAGCAAGGAAGGATTACGGAACACTCTGTAATAATTTACACGGGAAGAGGATCTCTACATAAATAGTTATATAGAATATGTAGATGAACCAGAGTGTGTACACCTTGGACGAGCAACATTCTAACCATTACCCCAATTGAAAAAATTAAAACAACGAACTAGGAGTAATGAGACATAAACTTATGGGGGGTTTTCCTGGCACATTCCCTCCAAATTTAAAACCTAGGCAAACAACTTCCAGAACGGCTCTGCTGCCCTAGTACCCAGATTGGGGAATGGAGAAATGCTGCATCCTTGTGGCCATTTCCCACAAGAGCAGCTTTAAACCCACTGCAAAAGGTCACTAAATATTCACCAATTGCAGGTCTGTAAATGACACCGGCCCTCCAAAAAATACTGAGGTCGAAAATCGACCAAAAAATTCCAGAGTGCAACCTTCCAAAAAGAAAATTTGAAGAGGTATATTTTAGTCACACTTTTTTGCTTTTTTCTTTTAACAGAAAAGAAAAAGGCGTGGAAAAATGATGAATTGTAGGAATTTTTACAGACATGTAAACCCAAATTACAAAAACCTATCAGCTCACACCAGTCAGAACGGCCATCAACAAAAATGCTGCAAACAATAAATGCTGACGTGATTGTGGAGAAATGCGTACCCTCGATTCTAAGGGGGACGTGGTAAGAGCCACTAATGAAAGCACAATTGAGGTGCCTTGAAAAGGTAAACGTTGACCTACCATACCAGTCAATCAATCATACCCACTGCTGGGTCTATCACCTGAGAAAAAGAAAATCAAAAATCACAGGCTGGCAATCCTGCACTCCAGCAATATTTACCATAGGCAACACATGGAAGCAACGAAAATGTCCATCAACAGAGGAATGAACCAAGAAGAAGTGGTCCATGTACACAATGGAATATTAGCCATGGAAAACATTGAAGCACTGCTCTTTGAGGCACCATAGATGAGCCTGGAGATAATCACAAAACATGAAGTAGGTCGGACAGCAAAACACCTATTTCCTATATTATCACTTATGGCATTATCTAATAACTGACACAGATGAACATATTTCCAAAGAGAAAGACACTCACAGGCTTAGAAAACAAACTATGCTCATCTGAAAGGAAAGGAGGGGGGAAATTGAGAAATGAAGATTAGTGTTACTATACATATACAAATACATATTATATACATGTATCAAAAAGACCGAACATATAGCAAGGGAGGTCGAAGGAATACTGTAATATTTTACATGGGAAGAGGATCTGTACATTAATAGACATACATAATGTACAAATGAACCAGATTGTGTACACCTAGGACAAACAATATTCTAAACTTTACCCAGATTAAAAAAAATTTAAAAACCAAGAAGAAGTAATGAGACATAAACTTATGGGGATTGCTCCTGGCAAATTCCATTCTAATTTACAACCTAGGACAATGACTTCCATAAAGGCTCTGCTGCCCTAGTACCCAGATTGGGGAATGGAGAAATGCTACCTCCTTGTGGCCGTTTCCCACAACAGCAGCTTTGAACCCACTGCAAAATGTCAGTAAATTTTCACCAACTTGCAGTTCTATAAATGGCAACTGCCCTCCAGAAAATTTCTGGGGTCAAATATCGAACAAAATCTTCAGAAGAGGGCAACCTTCGAAGAAGACAATTTCAAGAGCTATACTGTACTCACGGTTTTTTCTTTTAAGAGAAAAGAAAAAGGCGTAGGAATATGACGAATTTTAAAAATTTTAATGACATGCATACCCATATTACAAAAACCTATCAGCTCAGAGCAGTCAGAATGGCCATTAGGAAAAATGCTGCAAAAAATAAACGGTGAAGGGAGTGTGGAGAAATGTGTACCCTCGGTTGTAAGGGGGGGCATGTAACGAGCCACTAATGAAAACACAATGTAGGTGCTTTGAAAAGGGAAACATTGAGATACCCGTCAATCAATCACAATCACTTCTTGGCCTATCACCTGACAAAATGAGAATCAAAAAGTCACAGGCTGGCAAACCTGTACGCCAGCAAGATTTACCATAGCCAGCACTTGGAAGCAATGAAAATGTCCATCAACTGAGGAATGCACCAAGAAGAAGTAGTCTACGTACACAATGGTATATTACTCTAATAATAAATATAAATTAAATTTAAAAACAAACAAAAGCAAGGAGACATCAACATTTGTGGGTTTATCCGGGCACATTCACTCTAATTTATAACCGAAGAACACCACTGGCCGGTAGGTCTGTTTCCCTAGTACCAGCAAGGGAAACGTAGAAATGCTGCCGCTCTTTGGCCGATACCTGCAAAAGCAGGTTTGAAGCCTGAGCTAATGGTCACTTCATATGAACAAGTACTGCAGGGCTGTAAATGAAACCTACCCTCAAAATGTCTTGAGGGAGATAATGGACAAAATATTTCAAAAGGTGACACATACTTTAAAAAAACACTTTGAAGAAATAAGCTCTAATCACAGCTGGAAAAATAAAAAGGACATGTCTTAAAGCTCAATTTCAACGCATTATGAGACACATGCAAATTCAACCACAAAGAGGTATCAGCTCACACCACTCAGAATAACCATCAGCAAAAACTACAAAGAAAAAATCCTGAAGGTGCTGGGAAGAAATACATGCCCTCCACTTTAAGTGGGACGTAACCTGGAAAGAGCCACTAAGGAGAACAGAACAGAGGTGCTTTTAAAAGGAAAACATTGAGCTACCATATGATCCAGCAGTCCTATTCCTGGACCTATAACCTAAGAAGGCAAAATTGGAAGGACAGAGACACGCAAATCTGTATTGCATATTATTACAATAGCCAAGATATGGAAGTAACCAAAAAGACCACCGACAGATGGGTGGACAAAGAAGAACTGCTATCTGTACAGATGGAATATGAGCTAGTGAAAAAATGAAACAATGTCATTTGCAGCACCATAGATGAGCCTAGAAGTAATCACACAACTTGGAGTAAGTGAGAAAGCGAAAGGCACATATCCTATCATATCACATATAGGGGTTACCTAAAAAATGATACAAAGAAAGATATTTCCACAGAGAAACACTATCATAGATTCATTAAAATTCTTATGGTTCACCAAATAGAAAGTTGTGAGGATTGGATACATTACCATTTTTAGGTTAACAGAGAGTTACAAACACATGTGAAATATATAATCACCAAAGACCTACGCAATATCAAGAGAATACTACTCAACATTGTGTCATAACCTATATGGGAAAAGGATCCGAAGAAGAATAGATATATGTATATGTGTGAAAGAACCACATCTTGCACACCTAGAACAAACAAAACATTGTAATCAAGTTTGCTGTGATAAAAAATAAAAATTAAGTTAAAAATACCAACAAGAAGTAATGAGACATAAACTTAAAGGGCTTTCCCCCCGCACATTCCATTCTAATTTACAACCTAGAACACCACTTCCAGTAAGGCTCTGTTGCCCTAGTAACCAGATTTGGTAAAGGAGAAATTCTGCTGCCTTGTGGCCAATTCCCGCAAGAGCAGCTTTTAACCCACAGCTTATGGTCACTTACCATTCAAAATGACTCAAGGCTGTAAAGGACACCTGCCCTCAAAATTGTGCTGAGGTAGGGAATGGATAAAAAAAAGTCAAAACAGGCAGAATGTTCAAGAAGATAGTATGAAGAGGCAAGTTTTACTCACCCTCTTTTTAAAGAAAGGAAAATGGATAAAAGCTCAACCTCAGGAAGTATTAGACTCATGCAATCTAATCTACAAAAAGTTTTCAACTCACACCAGTCGACTGACCATTGGCAAAAGGACTACAAACAATAAATGCTGAAGTGGTTTTAGAGAACTGTGTACCCTCTAGCTGCTGGTGAGATGTAAGAGGGTTAAACGTTAATAATGAGAACAGAAAGGAGCTGCGTTTAAAAGGAAAAATTGAGGTACCATTCAATCCAGCAGGCGCACCAGTGGTCCTCTCACCTGAGAAGACCAGAATGAAGAAGACCCAGGCTGCAAAAGCTGCACTGCAGCCTGATTCACAATAGACAAGACAGTGAAGCAACCAAAATGTCCATCAACAGAAGAAAGGATAAAGAAGAAGTCGTCCATGTACACAATGAATACTAGCTATGGAAAACAATGAAACAGTGCTCTTTGAGGCACCATAGATGATCTTGGAGATAATCACAGAACATGAGGTAAGTCGGAAAGCAAAAGTCCTATATCCTATGATATCACTTATAGGCGTTATCTAATAACTGACACAAATGAACATATTTCCACAGAGAAAGTCAATCACAGACTTATTAAAAAAAACTATGCTTATCTAAAAGGAAAGGTGGGGGGAGTGGATAAATGAAGATTAGCGTTACCATATGTATACAAATACATATTATATACATATATCAAAAAGACAGACCATATAGCAAAGAAGGTTTAGGGAACACTCTGTAATAATTTACACGGGAAGAGGATCTCTACATAAATAGTTATATAGAATATGTAGATGAACCAGAGTGTGTACACCTTGGACGAGCAACATTCTAACCATTACCCCAATTGAAAAAATTAAAACAACGAACTAGGAGTAATGAGACATAAACTTATGGGGGGTTTTCCTGGCACATTCCCTCCAAATTTAAAACCTAGGCAAACAACTTCCAGAACGGCTCTGCTGCCCTAGTACCCAGATTGGGGAATGGAGAAATGCTGCATCCTTGTGGCCGTTTCCCACAAGAGCAGCTTTAAACCCACTGCAAAAGGTCACTAAATATTCACCAATTGCAGGTCTGTAAATGACACTGGCCCTCCAAAAAATACTGAGGTCGAAAATCGACCAAAAAATTCCAGAGTGCAACCTTCCAAAAAGAAAATTTGAAGAGGTATATTATAGTCACACTTTTTTGCTTTTTTCTTTTAACAGAAAAGAAAAAGGCGTGGAAAAATGATGAATTGTAGGAATTTTTACAGACATGTAAACGCAAATTACAAAAACCTATCAGCTCACACCAGTCAGAACGGCCATCAACAAAAATGCTGCAAACAATAAATGCTGACGTGATTGTGGAGAAATGCGTACCCTCGATTCTAAGGGGGACGTGGTAAGAGCCACTAATGAAAGCACAACTGAGGTGCCTTGAAAAGGTAAACGTTGACCTACCATACCAGTGAATCAATCATACCCACTGCTGGGTCTAAAACCTGAGAAAATGAAAATCAAAAATCACAGGCTGGCAATCCTACACTCCAGCAATATTTACCATAGGCAACACTTGGAAGCAACGAAAATGTCCATCAACAGAGGAATGCACCAAGAAGAAGTGGTCCATGTACACAATGGAATATTAGCCATGGAAAACATTGAAGCACTGCTCTTTGAGGCACCATAGATGAGCCTGGAGATATTCACAAAACATGAAGTAGGTCGGAAAGCAATAGACCTATATCCTATATTATCACTTATGGCATTATCTAATAACTGACACAGATGAACATATTTCCAAAGAGAAAGACACTCACAGGCTTAGAAAACAAACTATGCTCATCTGAAAGGAAAGGAGGGGGGAAATTGAGAAATGAAGATTAGTGTTACTATACATATACAAATACATATTATATACATGTATCAAAAAGACCGAACATATAACAAGGGAGGTAGACGGAACACTGTAATATTTTACATGGGAAGAGTATCTGTACATTAATAGACATACATAATGTACAGATGAACCAGATTGTGTACACCAAAGACAAACAATATTCTAAACTTTACCCAGATTAAAAAAATTGTAAAAACCAAGAAGAAGTAATGAGACATAAACTTATGGGGACTTCTCCTGGCAAATTCCATTCTAATTTACAACCTAGGACAATGACTTCCAGAAAGGCTCTGCTGCCCTAGTACCCAGATTGGGGAATGGAGAAATGCTACCTCCTTGTGGCCGTTTCCCACAACAGCAGCTTTGAACCCACTGCAAAAGGTCACTAAATTTTCACCAACTTGCAGTTCTGTAAATGACACCTGCCCTCCAGAAAATTTCTGGGATCAAAAATCGACCAAAAACTTCACAATAGGGCAACCTTCGAAGAAGACAATTTCAAGAGCTATATTGTACTCACGGTTTTTTCTTTTAAGAGAAAAGCGAAAGGCGTAGGAATATGACGAATTTTAAAAATTTTAATGACATGCATACCCATATTACAAAAACCTATCAGCTCACAGCAGTCAGAATGGCCATTAGGAAAAATGCTGCAAAAAATAAAAGGTGAAGGGAGTGTGGAGAAATGCGTAGCCTCGGTTGTAAGGGGGGCATGTAAAGAGCCACTAATGAAAACACAATGTAGGTGCTTCGAAAAGGGAAACATTGAGCTACCAGTCAATCAATCACAACCACTGATTGGCCAATCACCTGAGAAAATGAGAATCAAAAAGTCACAGGCTGGCAAATCTGTACGCCAGCAAGATTTACCATAGCCAGCACTTGGAAGCAATGAAAATGTCCATCAACCGAGGAATGCACCAAGAAGAAGTGGTCCACGTACACAATGGAATATTACTCTAATAATAAATATAAATTAAATTTAAAAACAAACAAAAGCAAGGAGACATCAACATTTGTGGGTTTATCCGCGCACATTGCACTCTAATTTATAACCGAAAAACACCACTGGACGGTAGGTCTGTTTCCCTAGTACCAGCAAGGGGAACGTAGAAAGGCTGCCGCTCTCTGGCCGTTACCTGCAAAAGCAGGTTTAAAGCCTGAGCTAATGGTCACTTCATATGAACAAGTACTGCAGGGCTGTAAATGAAACCTGCCCTCAAAATGTCTTGAGGGAGATAATGGCCAAAATATTTCAAAAGGTGACACATACTTTAAAAAAACACTTTGAAGAAATAAGCTCTAATCACAGCTGGAAAAATAAAAAGGACATGTCTTAAAGCTCAATTTCAACGCATTATGAGACACATGCAAATTCAACCACAAAGAGGTATCAGCTCACACCACTCAGAATAACCATCAGCAAAAACTACAAAGAAAAAATCCTGAAGGTGCTGGGAAGAAATACATGCCCTCCACTTTAAGTGGGACGTAACCTGGAAAGAGCCACTAAGGAGAACAGAACAGAGGTGCCTTTAAAAGGTAAACATTGAGCTACCATATGATCCAGCAGACCTATTCCTGGACCTATAAACTAAGAAGACAGAATTGGAAGGACACAGCCACGCAAATCTGCATTCCATAGTATTACAATAGCCAAGATATGGAAGTAACCAAAAAGTCCACCGACAGATGGGTGGACAAAGAAGAACTGCTACCTGTATAGATGGAATATGAGCTAGTGAAAAAATGAAACAATGCCATTTGCAGCACCATAGATGAGTCTAGAAGTAATCACGCAACTTGGAGTAAGTGAGAAAGCGAAAGACACATATCCTATCATATCACATATAGGGGTTACCTAAAAAATGATACAAACAAAGATATTTCCACAGACAAACACTATCATAGATCCATTTAAAAAACTTATGGTTCACCAAATGGAAAGGTGTGAGGATTGGATACATTACCATATTGAGGTTAACAGAGACATACAAACACATGTGAAATACATAATCACCAAAGACCTACGCAATACCAAGGGAAGACTACTCAACATTGTGTCATAACCTACATGGGAAAAGGATCCGAAGAACAATAGATATATGTATATGTGTGAAAGAACCACATCTTGCACACCTAGAACAAACAAAACATTGTAATCAAGTTTGCTGTGATAAAAAATAAAAATTAAGTTAAAAATACCAAGAAGAAATAATGAGACATAAACTTAAAGGGCTTTGTCTCGCACATTCCATTCTAATTTACAACCTAGAACACCACTTCCAGTAAGGCTCTGTTACCCTAGTAACCAGATTTGGTAAAGGAGAAATGTTGCCGACTTGTGGCCGATTCCCGCAAGAGCAGCTTTTAACCCACAGCTAATGGTCACTTATCATTCACAAGGACTCAGGGCTGTAAAGGACACCTGCCCTCAAAATTGTGCTGAGGTAGGGAATCGATAAAAGAATTCAAAACAGGCAAAATGTTCACGAAGATAGTATGGAGAGGTAAGTTTTACTCACTCTCTTTTTAAAGAAAGGAAAATGGATAAAAGCTCAGCCTCAGGAAGTATTAGACTCATGCAATCTAATCTACAAAAACTTTTCAACTTCCACCAGTCGAATGACCTTTGGCAAAAAGTCTACAAACAATAAATGCTGAAGAGGTTTTAGAGAACTGTGTACCCTCTAGCTGCTGGTGAGATGTAAGAGGGTTAAATGCTAATAATGAGAACAGAAAGGAGCTGCGTTTAAAAGGAAAAATTGAGGTACCATTCAATCCAGCAGGCGCACCAATGGGCCTCTCACCTGAGAAGACCAGAATGAAGAAGACCCGGGCTGCAAAAGCTGCACTGCAGCCTGATTCACAATAGAAAAGACAGTGAAGCAACCAAAATGTCCATCAACAGATGAAAGGATAAAGAAGAAGTGGTCCATGTACACAATGAATACTAGCCATGGAAAACCATGAAACACTGCTCTTTGAGGCACCATAGATGATCTTGGAGATAATCACAGAACATGAGGTAAGTCGGAAAGCAAAAGTCCTATATCCTATGATATCACTTATAGGCGTTATCTAATAACTGACACAAATGTACATATTTCCACACAGAAAGTCAATCACAGACTTATTAAAAAAAAACTATGCTTATCTAAAAGGAAAGGTGGGGGGAATGGATAAATGAAGATTAGCGTTACCATATGTATACAAATATATATTATATACATATATCCAAAAGACCAACCATATAGCAAGGAAGGATTACGGAACACTCTGTAATAATTTACACGGGAAGAGGATCTCTACATAAATACTTATATAGAATATGTAGATGAACCAGAGTGTGTACACCTTGGACGAGCAACATTCTAACCATTACCCCAATTGAAAAAATTAAAACAACGAACTAGGAGTAATGAGACATAAACTTATGGGGGGTTTTCCTGGCACATTCCATCCAAATTTAAAACCTAGGCAAACAACTTCCAGAACGGCTCTGCTGCCCTAGTACCCAGATTGGGGAATGGAGAAATGCTGCATCCTTGTGGCCGTTTCCCACAAGAGCAGCTTTAAACCCACTGCAAAAGGTCACTAAATATTCACCAATTGCAGGTCTGTAAATGACACCGGCCCTCCAAAAAATACTGAGGTCGAAAATCGACCAAAAAATTCCAGAGTGCAACCTTCCAAAAAGAAAATTTGAAGAGGTATATTATAGTCACACTTTTTTGCTTTTTTCTTTTAACAGAAAAGAAAAAGGCGTGGAAAAATGATGAATTGTAGGAATTTTTACAGACATGTAAACGCAAATTACAAAAACCTATCAGCTCACACCAGTCAGAACGGCCATCAACAAAAATGCTGCAAACAATAAATGCTGACGTGATTGTGGAGAAATGCGTACCCTCGATTCTAAGGGGGACGTGGTAAGAGCCACTAATGAAAGCACAATTGAGGTGCCTTGAAAAGGTCAACGTTGACCTACCATACCAGTCAATCAATCATACCCACTGCTGGGTCTATCACCTGAGAAAATGAAAATCAAAAATCACAGGCTGGCAATCCTGCACTCCAGCAATATTTACCATAGGCAACACATGGAAGCAACGAAAATGTCCATCAACAGAGGAATGAACCAAGAAGAAGTGGTCCATGTACACAATGGAATATTAGCCATGGAAAACATTGAAGCACTGCTCTTTCAGGCACCATAGATGAGCCTGGAGATAATCACAAAACATGAAGTAGGTCGGACAGCAAAACACCTATTTCCTATATTATCACTTATGGCATTATCTAATAACTGACACAGATGAACATATTTCCAAAGAGAAAGACACTCACAGGCTTAGAAAACAAACTATGCTCATCTGAAAGGAAAGGAGGGGGGAAATTGAGAAATGAAGATTAGTGTTACTATACATATACAAATACATATTATATACATGTATCAAAAAGACCGAACATATAGCAAGGGAGGTCGAAGGAACACTGTAATATTTTACATGGGAAGAGGATCTGTACATTAATAGACATACATAATGTACAAATGAACCAGATTGTGTACACCAAAGACAAACAATATTCTAAACTTTACCCAGATTAAAAAAAATTTAAAAACCAAGAAGAAGTAATGAGACATAAACTTATGGGGATTGCTCCTGGCAAATTCCATTCTAATTTACAACCTAGGACAATGACTTCCATAAAGGCTCTGCTGCCCTAGTACCCAGATTGGGGAATGGAGAAATGCTACCTCCTTGTGGCCGTTTCCCACAACAGCAGCTTTGAACCCACTGCAAAATGTCAGTAAATTTTCACCAACTTGCAGTTCTATAAATGGCAACTGCCCTCCAGAAAATTTCTGGGGTCAAATATCGAACAAAATCTTCAGAAGAGGGCAACCTTCGAAGAAGACAATTTCAAGAGCTATACTGTACTCACGGTTTTTTCTTTTAAGAGAAAAGAAAAAGGCGTAGGAATATGACGAATTTTAAAAATTTTAATGACATGCATACCCATATTACAAAAACCTATCAGCTCAGAGCAGTCAGAATGGCCATTAGGAAAAATGCTGCAAAAAATAAACGGTGAAGGGAGTGTGGAGAAATGTGTACCCTCGGTTGTAAGGGGGGGCATGTAACGAGCCACTAATGAAAACACAATGTAGGTGCTTTGAAAAGGGAAACATTGAGATACCCGTCAATCAATCACAATCACTTCTTGGCCTATCACCTGACAAAATGAGAATCAAAAAGTCACAGGCTGGCAAACCTGTACGCCAGCAAGATTTACCATAGCCAGCACTTGGAAGCAATGAAAATGTCCATCAACTGAGGAATGCACCAAGAAGAAGTAGTCTACGTACACAATGGTATATTACTCTAATAATAAATATAAATTAAATTTAAAAACAAACAAAAGCAAGGAGACATCAACATTTGTGGGTTTATCCGGGCACATTCACTCTAATTTATAACCGAAGAACACCACTGGCCGGTAGGTCTGTTTCCCTAGTACCAGCAAGGGAAACGTAGAAAGGCTGCCGCTCTTTGGCCGATACCTGCAAAAGCAGGTTTAAAGCCTGAGCTAATGGTCACTTCATATGAACAAGTACTGCAGGGCTGTAAATGAAACCTGCCCTCAAAATGTCTTGAGGGAGATAATGGCCAAAATATTTCAAAAGGTGACACATACTTTAAAAAAAACACTTTGAAGAAATAAGCTCTAATCACAGCTGGAAAAATAAAAAGGACATGTCTTAAAGCTCAATTTCAACGCATTATGAGACACATGCAAATTCAACCACAAAGAGGTATCAGCTCACACCACTCAGAATAACCATCAGCAAAAACTACAAAGAAAAAATCCTGAAGGTGCTGGAAAGAAATACATGCCCTCCACTTTAAGTGGGACGTAACCTGGAAAGAGCCACTAAGGAGAACAGAACAGAGGTGCCTTTAAAAGGAAAACATTGAGCTACCATATGATCCAGCAGTCCTATTCCTGGACCTATAACCTAAGAAGGCAAAATTGGAAGGACAGAGGCACGCAAATCTGTATTGCATATTATTACAATAGCCAAGATATGGAAGTAACCAAAAAGTCCACCGACAGATGGGTGGACAAAGAAGAACTGCTATCTGTACAGATGGAATATGAGCTAGTGAAAAAATGAAACAATGTCATTTGCAGCACCATAGATGAGCCTAGAAGTAATCACACAACTTGGAGTAAGTGAGAAAGCGAAAGGCACATATCCTATCATATCACATATAGGGGTTACCTAAAAAATGATACAAAGAAAGATATTTCCACAGAGAAACACTATCATAGATTCATTAAAATTCTTATGGTTCACCAAATAGAAAGTTGTGAGGATTGGATACATTACCATTTTTAGGTTAACAGAGAGTTACAAACACATGTGAAATATATAATCACCAAAGACCTACGCAATATCAAGAGAATACTACTCAACATTGTGTCATAACCTATATGGGAAAAGGATCCGAAGAAGAATAGATATATGTATATGTGTGAAAGAACCACATCTTGCACACCTAGAACAAACAAAACATTGTAATCAAGTTTGCTGTGATAAAAAATAAAAATTAAGTTAAAAATACCAACAAGAAGTAATGAGACATAAACTTAAAGGGCTTTTCCCCCGCACATTCCATTCTAATTTACAACCTAGAACACCACTTCCAGTAAGGCTCTGTTGCCCTAGTAACCAGATTTGGTAAAGGAGAAATTCTGCTGCCTTGTGGCCAATTCCCGCAAGAGCAGCTTTTAACCCACAGCTTATGGTCACTTACCATTCAAAATGACTCAAGGCTGTAAAGGACACCTGCCCTCAAAATTGTGCTGAGGTAGGGAATGGATAAAAAAAAGTCAAAACAGGCAGAATTTTCAAGAAGATAGTATGAAGAGGCAAGTTTTACTCACCCTCTTTTTAAAGAAAGGAAAATGGATAAAAGCTCAACCTCAGGAAGTATTAGACTCATGCAATCTAATCTACAAAAAGTTTTCAACTCACACCAGTCGACTGACCATTGGCAAAAGGACTACAAACAATAAATGCTGAAGTGGTTTTAGAGAACTGTGTACCCTCTAGCTGCTGGTGAGATGTAAGAGGGTTAAACGTTAATAATGAGAACAGAAAGGAGCTGCGTTTAAAAGGAAAAATTGAGGTACCATTCAATCCAGCAGGCGCACCAGTGGTCCTCTCACCTGAGAAGACCAGAATGAAGAAGACCCAGGCTGCAAAAGCTGCACTGCAGCCTGATTCACAATAGACAAGACAGTGAAGCAACCAAAATGTCCATCAACAGAAGAAAGGATAAAGAAGAAGTCGTCCATGTACACAATGAATACTAGCTATGGAAAACAATGAAACAGTGCTCTTTGAGGCACCATAGATGATCTTGGAGATAATCACAGAACATGAGGTAAGTCGGAAAGCAAAAGTCCTATATCCTATGATATCACTTATAGGCGTTATCTAATAACTGACACAAATGAACATATTTCCACAGAGAAAGTCAATCACAGACTTATTAAAAAAAACTATGCTTATCTAAAAGGAAAGGTGGGGGAAGTGGATAAATGAAGATTAGCGTTACCATATGTATACAAATACATATTATATACATATATCAAAAAGACAGACCATATAGCAAAGAAGGTTTACGGAACACTCTGTAATAATTTACACGGGAAGAGGATCTCTACATAAATAGTTATATAGAATATGTAGATAAACCAGAGTGTGTACACCTTGGACGAGCAACATTCTAACCATTACCCCAATTGAAAAAATTAAAACAACGAACTAGGAGTAATGAGACATAAACTTATGGGGGGTTTTCCTGGCACATTCCATCCAAATTTAAAACCTAGGCAAAGAACTTCCAGAACGGCTCTGCTGCACTAGTACCCAGATTTGGGAATGGAGAAATGCTGCATCCTTGTGGCCGTTTCTCACAACAGCAGCTTTAAACCCACTGCAAAAGGTCACTAAATATTCACCAATTGCAGTTCTGTAAATGACACCGGCCCTCCAAAAGGTACTGAGGTCGAAAATCGACCAAAAATTTCCAGTGTGCAACCTTCCAAAAAGAAAATTTGAAGAGGTATATTATAGTCACACTTTTTTCTTTTTTCTTTTAACAGAAAAGAAAAAGCCGTGGAAAAATGATGAATTGTAGGAATTTTTACAGACATGTAAACCCAAATTACAAAAACCTATCAGCTCATACCAGTCAGAACGGCCATCAACAAGAATGCTGCAAACAATAAATGCTGACGTGATTGTGGAGAAATGCGTACCCTCGATTCTAAGGGGGACGTGGTAAGAGCCACTAATGAAAGCACAACTGAGGTGCCTTGAAAAGGTAAACGTTGACCTACCATACCAGTGAATCAATCATACCCACTGCTGGGTCTAAAACCTGAGAAAATGAAAATCAAAAATCACAGGCTGGCAATCCTGCACTCCAGCAATATTTACCATAGGCAACACATGGAAGCAACGAAAATGTCCATCTACAGAGGAATGCACCAAGAAGAAGTGGTCCATGTACACAATGGAATATTAGCCATGGAAAACATTGAAGCACTGCTCTTTGAGGCACCATAGATGAGCCTGGAGATATTCACAAAACATGAAGTAGGTCGGAAAGCAATAGACCTATATCCTATATTATCACTTATGGCATTATCTAATAACTGACACAGCTGAACATATTTCCAAAGAGAAAGACACTCACAGGCTTAGAAAACAAACTATGCTCATCTGAAAGGAAAGGAGGGGGGAAATTGAGAAATGAAGATTAGTGTTACTCTACATATACAAATACATATTATATACATGTATCAAAAAGACCGAACATATAACAAGGGAGGTCGACGGAACACTGTAATATTTTACATGGGAAGAGTATCTGTACATTAATAGACATACATAATGTACAGATGAACCAGATTGTGTACACCAAAGACAAACAATATTCTAAACTTTACCCAGATTAAAAAAATTGTAAAAACCAAGAAGAAGTAATGAGACATAAACTTATGGGGACTTCTCCTGGCAAATTCCATTCTAATTTACAACCTAGGACAATGACTTCCAGAAAGGCTCTGCTGCCCTAGTACCCAGATTGGGGAATGGAGAAATGCTACCTCCTTGTGGCCGTTTCCCACAACAGCAGCTTTGAACCCACTGCAAAAGGTCACTAAATTTTCACCAACTTGCAGTTCTGTAAATGACACCTGCCCTCCAGAAAATTTCTGGGATCAAAAATCGACCAAAAACTTCACAATAGGGCAACCTTCGAAGAAGACAATTTCAAGAGCTATATTGTACTCACGGTTTTTTTCTTTTAAGAGAAAAGCGAAAGGGGTAGGAATATGACGAATTTTAAAAATTTTAATGACATGCATACCCATATTACAAAAACCTATCAGCTCACAGCAGTCAGAATGGCCATTAGGAAAAATGCTGCAAAAAATAAAAGGTGAAGGGAGTGTGGAGAAATGCGTACCCTCGGTTGTAAGGGGGGGCATGTAAAGAGCCACTAATGAAAACACAATGTAGGTGCTTCGAAAAGGGAAACATTGAGCTACCAGTCAATCAATCACAACCACTGCTTGGCCAATCACCTGAGAAAATGAGAATCAAAAAGTCACAGGCTGGCAAATCTGTACGCCAGCAAGATTTACCATAGCCAGCACTTGGAAGCAATGAAAATGTCCATCAACCGAGGAATGCACCAAGAAGAAGTGGTCCACGTACACAATGGAATATTACTCTAATAATAAATATAAATTAAATTTAAAAACAAACAAAAGCAAGGAGACATCAACATTTGTGTGTTTATCCGCGCACATTGCACTCTAATTTATAACCGAAAAACACCACTGGACGGTAGGTCTGTTTCCCTAGTACCAGCAAGGGGAACGTAGAAAGGCTGCCGCTCTCTGGCCGTTACCTGCAAAAGCAGGTTTAAAGCCTGAGCTAATGGTCACTTCATATGAACAAGTACTGCAGGGCTGTAAATGAAACCTACCCTCAAAATGTCTTGAGGGAGATAATGGCCAAAATATTTCAAATGGTGACACATACTTTAAGAAAACACTTTGAAGAAATAAGCTCTAATCACAGCTGGAAAAATAAAAAGGACATGTCTGAAGGCTCAATTTCAACGCATTATGAGACACATGCAAATTCAACCACAAAGAGGTATCAGCTCACACCACTCAGAATAACCATCAGCAAAAACTACAAAGAAAAAATCCTGAAGGTGCTGGGAAGAAATACATGCCCTCCACTTTAAGTGGGACGTAACCTGGAAAGAGCCACTAAGGAGAACAGAACAGAGGTGCCTTTAAAAGGTAAACATTGAGCTACCATATGATCCAGCAGACCTATTCCTGGACCTATAAACTAAGAAGACAGAATTGGAAGGACACAGCCACGCAAATCTGCATTCCATAGTATTACAATAGCCAAGATATGGAAGTAACCAAAAAGTCCACCGACAGATGGGTGGACAAAGAAGAACTGCTACCTGTATAGATGGAATATGAGCTAGTGAAAAAATGAAACAATGCCATTTGCAGCACCGTAGATGAGTCTAGAAGTAATCACGCAACTTGGAGTAAGTGAGAAAGCGAAAGACACATATCCTATCATATCACATATAGGGGTTACCTAAAAAATGATACAAACAAAGATATTTCCACAGACAAACACTATCATAGATTCATTTAAAAAACTTATGGTTCACCAAATGGAAAGGTGTGAGGATTGGATACATTACCATATTGAGGTTAACAGAGACTTACAAACACATGTGAAATACATAATCACCAAAGACCTACGCAATAACAAGGGAAGACTACTCAACATTGTGTCATAACCTACATGGGAAAAGAATCCGAAGAACAATAGATATATGTATATGTGTGAAAGAACCCCATCTTGCACACCTAGAACAAACAAAACATTGTAATCAAGTTTGCTGTGATAAAAAATAAAAATTAAGTTAAAAATACCAAGAAGAAATAATGAGACATAAACTTAAAGGGCTTTGTCCTCGCACATTCCATTCTAATTTACAACCTAGAACACCACTTCCAGTAAGGCTCTGTTGCCCTAGTAACCAGATTTGGTAAAGGAGAAATGCTGCCGCCTTGTGGCCGATTCCCGCAAGAGCAGCTTTTAACCCACAGCTAATGGTCACTTATCATTCACAAGGACTCAGGGCTGTAAAGGACACCTGCCCTCAAAATTGTGCTGAGGTAGGGAATGGATAAAAAAAAGTCAAAACAGGCAGAATTTTCAAAAAGATAGTATGAAGAGGCAAATTTTACTCACCCTCTTTTTAAAGAAAGGAAAATGGATAAAAGCTCAACCTCAGGAAGTATTAGACTCATGCAATCTAATCTACAAAAAGTTTTCAACTCACACCAGTCGACTGACCATTGGCAAAAGGACTACAAACAATAAATGCTGAAGTGGTTTTAGAGAACTGTGTACCCTCTAGCTGCTGGTGAGATGTAAGAGGGTTAAACGTTAATAATGAGAACAGAAAGGAGCTGCGTTTAAAAGGAAAAATTGAGGTACCATTCAATCCAGCAGGCGCACCAGTGGTCCTCTCACCTGAGAAGACCAGAATGAAGAAGACCCAGGCTGCAAAAGCTGCACTGCAGCCTGATTCACAATAGACAAGACAGTGAAGCAACCAAAATGTCCATCAACAGAAGAAAGGATAAAGAAGAAGTCGTCCATGTACACAATGAATACTAGCTATGGAAAACAATGAAACAGTGCTCTTTGAGGCACCATAGATGATCTTGGAGATAATCACAGAACATGAGGTAAGTCGGAAAGCAAAAGTCCTATATCCTATGATATCACTTATAGGCGTTATCTAATAACTGACACAAATGAACATATTTCCACAGAGAAAGTCAATCACAGACTTATTAAAAAAAACTATGCTTATCTAAAAGGAAAGGTGGGGGAAGTGGATAAATGAAGATTAGCGTTACCATATGTATACAAATACATATTATATACATATATCAAAAAGACAGACCATATGGCAAAGAAGGTTTACGGAACACTCTGTAATAATTTACACGGGAAGAGGATCTCTACATAAATAGTTATATAGAATATGTAGATAAACCAGAGTGTGTACACCTTGGACGAGCAACATTCTAACCATTACCCCAATTGAAAAAATTAAAACAACGAACTAGGAGTAATGAGACATAAACTTATGGGGGGTTTTCCTGGCACATTCCATCCAAATTTAAAACCTAGGCAAAGAACTTCCAGAACGGCTCTGCTGCACTAGTACCCAGATTTGGGAATGGAGAAATGCTGCATCCTTGTGGCCGTTTCCCACAACAGCAGCTTTAAACCCACTGCAAAAGGTCACTAAATATTCACCAATTGCAGTTCTGTAAATGACACCGGCCCTCCAAAAGGTACTGAGGTCGAAAATCGACCAAAAATTTCCAGTGTGCAACCTTCCAAAAAGAAAATTTGAAGAGGTATATTATAGTCACACTTTTTTCTTTTTTCTTTTAACAGAAAAAAAAAAGCCGTGGAAAAATGATGAATTGTAGGAATTTTTACAGACATGTAAACCCAAATTACAAAAACCTATCAGCTCATACCAGTCAGAACGGCCATCAACAAGAATGCTGCAAACAATAAATGCTGACGTGATTGTGGAGAAATGCGTACCCTCGATTCTAAGGGGGACGTGGTAAGAGCCACTAATGAAAGCACAACTGAGGTGCCTTGAAAAGGTAAACGTTGACCTACCATACCAGTGAATCAATCATACCCACTGCTGGGTCTAAAACCTGAGAAAATGAAAATCAAAAATCACAGGCTGGCAATCCTGCACTCCAGCAATATTTACCATAGGCAACACTTGGAAGCAACGAAAATGTCCATCAACAGAGGAATGCACCAAGAAGAAGTGGTCCATGTACACAATGGAATATTAGCCATGGAAAACATTGAAGCACTGCTCTTTGAGGCACCATAGATGAGCCTGGAGATATTCACAAAACATGAAGTAGGTCGGAAAGCAATAGACCTATATCCTATATTATCACTTATGGCATTATCTAATAACTGACACAGATGAACATATTTCCAAAGAGAAAGACACTCACAGGCTTAGAAAACAAACTATGCTCATCTGAAAGGAAAGGAGGTGGGAAATTGAGAAATGAAGATTAGTGTTACTCTACATATACAAATACATATTATATACATGTATCAAAAAGACCGAACATATAACAAGGGAGGTCGACGGAACACTGTAATATTTTACATGGGAAGAGTATCTGTACATTAATAGACATACATAATGTACAGATGAACCAGATTGTGTACACCAAAGACAAACAATATTCTAAACTTTACCCAGATTAAAAAAATTGTAAAAACCAAGAAGAAGTAATGAGACATAAACTTATGGGGACTTCTCCTGGCAAATTCCATTCTAATTTACAACCTAGGACAATGACTTCCAGAAAGGCTCTGCTGCCCTAGTACCCAGATTGGGGAATGGAGAAATGCTACCTCCTTGTGGCCATTTCGACAACAGCAGCTTTGTACCCACTGCAAAAGGTCACTAAATTTTCACCAACTTGCAGTTCTGTAAATGACACCTGCCCTCCAGAAAATTTCTGGGATCAAAAATCGACCAAAAACTTCACAATAGGGCAACCTTCGAAGAAGACAATTTCAAGAGCTATATTGTACTCACGGTTTTTTTCTTTTAAGAGAAAAGCGAAAGGGGTAGGAATATGACGAATTTTAAAAATTTTAATGACATGCATACCCATATTACAAAAACCTATCAGCTCACAGCAGTCAGAATGGCCATTAGGAAAAATGCTGCAAAAAATAAAAGGTGAAGGGAGTGTGGAGAAATGCGTACCCTCGGTTGTAAGGGGGGGCATGTAAAGAGCCACTAATGAAAACACAATGTAGGTGCTTCGAAAAGGGAAACATTGAGCTACCAGTCAATCAATCACAACCACTGCTTGGCCAATCACCTGAGAAAATGAGAATCAAAAAGTCACAGGCTGGCAAATCTGTACGCCAGCAAGATTTACCATAGCCAGCACTTGGAAGCAATGAAAATGTCCATCAACCGAGGAATGCACCAAGAAGAAGTGGTCCACGTACACAATGGAATATTACTCTAATAATAAATATAAATTAAATTTAAAAACAAACAAAAGCAAGGAGACATCAACATTTGTGGGTTTATCCGCGCACATTGCACTCTAATTTATAACCGAAAAACACCACTGGACGGTAGCTCTGTTTCCCTAGTACCAGCAAGGGGAACGTAGAAAGGCTGCCGCTCTCTGGCCGTTACCTGCAAAAGCAGGTTTAAAGCCTGAGCTAATGGTCACTTCATATGAACAAGTACTGCAGGGCTGTAAATGAAACCTACCCTCAAAATGTCTTGAGGGAGATAATGGCCAAAATATTTCAAATGGTGACACATACTTTAAGAAAACACTTTGAAGAAATAAGCTCTAATCACAGCTGGAAAAATAAAAAGGACATGTCTGAAGGCTCAATTTCAACGCATTATGAGACACATGCAAATTCAACCACAAAGAGGTATCAGCTCACACCACTCAGAATAACCATCAGCAAAAACTACAAAGAAAAAATCCTGAAGGTGCTGGGAAGAAATACATGCCCTCCACTTTAAGTGGGACGTAACCTGGAAAGAGCCACTAAGGAGAACAGAACAGAGGTGCCTTTAAAAGGTAAACATTGAGCTACCATATGATCCAGCAGACCTATTCCTGGACCTATAAACTAAGAAGACAGAATTGGAAGGACACAGCCACGCAAATCTGCATTCCATAGTATTACAATAGCCAAGATATGGAAGTAACCAAAAAGTCCACCGACAGATGGGTGGACAAAGAAGAACTGCTACCTGTATAGATGGAATATGAGCTAGTGAAAAAATGAAACAATGCCATTTGCAGCACCGTAGATGAGTCTAGAAGTAATCACGCAACTTGGAGTAAGTGAGAAAGCGAAAGGCACATATCCTATCATATCACATATAGGGGTTACCTAAAAAATGATACAAACAAAGATATTTCCACAGACAAACACTATCATAGATTCATTTAAAAAACTTATGGTTCACCAACTGGAAAGGTGTGAGGATTGGATACATTACCATATTGAGGTTAACAGAGACATACAAACACATGTGAAATACATAATCACCAAAGACCTATGCAATACCAAGGGAAGACTACTCAACATTGTGTCATAACCTACATGGGAAAAGAATCCGAAGAACAATAGATATATGTATATGTGTGAAAGAACCACATCTTGCACACCTAGAACAAACAAAACATTGTAATCAAGTTTGCTGTGATAAAAAATAAAAATTAAGTTAAAAATACCAAGAAGAAATAATGAGACATAAACTTAAAGGGCTTTGTCCTCGCACATTCCATTCTAATTTACAACCTAGAACACCACTTCCAGTAAGGCTCTGTTGCCCTAGTAACCAGATTTGGTAAAGGAGAAATGCTGCCGCCTTGTGGCCGATTCCCGCAAGAGCAGCTTTTAACCCACAGCTAATGGTCACTTATCATTCACAAGGACTCAGGGCTGTAAAGGACACCTGCCCTCAAAATTGTGCTGAGGTAGGGAATCGATAAAAGAATTCAAAACAGGCAAAATGTTCACGAAGATAGTATGAAGAGGTAAGTTTTACTCACTCTCTTTTTAAAGAAAGGAAAATGGATAAAAGCTCAGCCTCAGGAAGTATTAGACTCATGCAATCTAATCTACAAAAACTTTTCAACTTCCACCAGTCGAATGACCTTTGGCAAAAAGTCTACAAACAATAAATGCTGAAGAGGTTTTAGAGAACTGTGTACCCTCTAGCTGCTGGTGAGATGTAAGAGGGTTAAATGCTAATAATGAGAACAGAAAGGAGCTGCGTTTAAAAGGAAAAATTGAGGTACCATTCAATCCAGCAGGCGCACCAATGGGCCTCTCACCTGAGAAGACCAGAATGAAGAAGACCCGGGCTGCAAAAGCTGCACTGCAGCCTGATTCACAATAGAAAAGACAGTGAAGCAACCAAAATGTCCATCAACAGATGAAAGGATAAAGAAGAAGTGGTCCATGTACACAATGAATACTAGCCATGGAAAACCATGAAACACTGCTCTTTGAGGCACCATAGATGATCTTGGAGATAATCACAGAACATGAGGTAAGTCGGAAAGCAAAAGTCCTATATCCTATGATATCACTTATAGGCGTTATCTAATAACTGACACAAATGTACATATTTCCACACAGAAAGTCAATCACAGACTTATTAAAAAAAACTATGCTTATCTAAAAGGAAAGGTGGGGGGAATGGATAAATGAAGATTAGCGTTACCATATGTATACAAATTTATATTATATACATATATCCAAAAGACCAACCATATAGCAAGGAAGGATTACGGAACACTCTGTAATAATTTACACGGGAAGAGGATCTCTACATAAATAGTTATATAGAATATGTAGATGAACCAGAGTGTGTACACCTTGGACGAGCAACATTCTAACCATTACCCCAATTGAAAAAATTAAAACAACGAACTAGGAGTAATGAGACATAAACTTATGGGGGGTTTTCCTGGCACATTCCCTCCAAATTTAAAACCTAGGCAAACAACTTCCAGAACGGCTCTGCTGCCCTAGTACCCAGATTGGGGAATGGAGAAATGCTGCATCCTTGTGGCCGTTTCCCACAAGAGCAGCTTTAAACCCACTGCAAAAGGTCACTAAATATTCACCAATTGCAGGTCTGTAAATGACACCGGCCCTCCAAAAGGTACTGAGGTCGAAAATCGACCAAAAATTTCCAGTGTGCAACCTTCCAAAAAGAAAATTTGAAGAGGTATATTATAGTCACACTTTTTTCTTTTTTCTTTTAACAGAAAAGAAAAAGCCGTGGAAAAATGATGAATTGTAGGAATTTTTACAGACATGTAAACCCAAATTACAAAAACCTATCAGCTCATACCAGTCAGAACGGCCATCAAGAAGAATGCTGCAAACAATAAATGCTGACGTGATTGTGGAGAAATGCGTACCCTCGATTCTAAGGGGGACGTGGTAAGAGCCACTAATGAAAGCACAACTGAGGTGCCTTGAAAAGGTAAACGTGGACCTACCATACCAGTGAATCAATCATACCCACTGCTGGGTCTAAAACCTGAGAAAATGAAAATCAAAAATCACAGGCTGGCAATCCTGCACTCCAGCAATATTTACCATAGGCAACACTTGGAAGCAACGAAAATGTCCATCAACAGAGGAATGCACCAAGAAGAAGTGGTCCATGTACACAATGGAATATTAGCCATGGAAAACATTGAAGCACTGCTCTTTGAGGCACCATAGATGAGCCTGGAGATATTCACAAAACATGAAGTAGGTCGGAAAGCAATAGACCTATATCCTATATTATCACTTATGGCATTATCTAATAACTGACACAGATGAACATATTTCCAAAGAGAAAGACACTCACAGGCTTAGAAAACAAACTATGCTCATCTGAAAGGAAAGGAGGGGGGAAATTGAGAAATGAAGATTAGTGTTACTATACATATACAAATACATATTATATACATGTATCAAAAAGACCGAACATATAACAAGGGAGGTCGACGGAACACTGTAATATTTTACATGGGAAGAGTATCTGTACATTAATAGACATACATAATGTACAGATGAACCAGATTGTGTACACCAAAGACAAACAATATTCTAAACTTTACCCAGATTAAAAAAATTGTAAAAACCAAGAAGAAGTAATGAGACATAAACTTATGGGGACTTCTCCTGGCAAATTCCATTCTAATTTACAACCTAGGACAATGACTTCCAGAAAGGCTCTGCTGCCCTAGTACCCAGATTGGGGAATGGAGAAATGCTACCTCCTTGTGGCCGTTTCCCACAACAGCAGCTTTGAACCCACTGCAAAAGGTCACTAAATTTTCACCAACTTGCAGTTCTGTAAATGACACCTGCCCTCCAGAAAATTTCTGGGATCAAAAATCGACCAAAAACTTCACAATAGGGCAACCTTCGAAGAAGACAATTTCAAGAGCTATATTGTACTCACGGTTTTTTTCTTTTAAGAGAAAAGCGAAAGGGGTAGGAATATGACGAATTTTAAAAATTTTAATGACATGCATACCCATATTACAAAAACCTATCAGCTCACAGCAGTCAGAATGGCCATTAGGAAAAATGCTGCAAAAAATAAAAGGTGAAGGGAGTGTGGAGAAATGCGTACCCTCGGTTGTAAGGGGGGGCATGTAAAGAGCCACTAATGAAAACACAATGTAGGTGCTTCGAAAAGGGAAACATTGAGCTACCAGTCAATCAATCACAACCACTGCTTGGCCAATCACCTGAGAAAATGAGAATCAAAAAGTCACAGGCTGGCAAATCTGTACGCCAGCAAGATTTACCATAGCCAGCACTTGGAAGCAATGAAAATGTCCATCAACCGAGGAATGCACCACGAAGAAGTGGTCCACGTACACAATGGAATATTACTCTAATAATAAATATAAATTAAATTTAAAAACAAACAAAAGCAAGGAGACATCAACATTTGTGGGTTTATCCGCGCACATTGCACTCTAATTTATAACCGAAAAACACCACTGGACGGTAGGTCTGTTTCCCTAGTACCAGCAAGGGGAACGTAGAAAGGCTGCCGCTCTCTGGCCGTTACCTGCAAAAGCAGGTTTAAAGCCTGAGCTAATGGTCACTTCATATGAACAAGTACTGCAGGGCTGTAAATGAAACCTACCCTCAAAATGTCTTGAGGGAGATAATGGCCAAAATATTTCAAATGGTGACACATACTTTAAGAAAACACTTTGAAGAAATAAGCTCTAATCACAGCTGGAAAAATAAAAAGGACATGTCTGAAGGCTCAATTTCAACGCATTATGAGACACATGCAAATTCAACCACAAAGAGGTATCAGCTCACACCACTCAGAATAACCATCAGCAAAAACTACAAAGAAAAAATCCTGAAGGTGCTGGGAAGAAATACATGCCCTCCACATTAAGTGGGACGTAACCTGGAAAGAGCCACTAAGGAGAACAGAACAGAGGTGCCTTTAAAAGGTAAACATTGAGCTACCATATGATCCAGCAGACCTATTCCTGGACCTATAAACTAAGAAGACAGAATTGGAAGGACACAGCCACGCAAATCTGCATTCCATAGTATTACAATAGCCAAGATATGGAAGTAACCAAAAAGTCCACCGACAGATGGGTGGACAAAGAAGAACTGCTACCTGTATAGATGGAATATGAGCTAGTGAAAAAATGAAACAATGCCATTTGCAGCACCGTAGATGAGTCTAGAAGTAATCACGCAACTTGGAGTAAGTGAGAAAGCGAAAGACACATATCCTATCATATCACATATAGGGGTTACCTAAAAAATGATACAAACAAAGATATTTCCACAGACAAACACTATCATAGATTCATTTAAAAAACTTATGGTTCACCAAATGGAAAGGTGTGAGGATTGGATACATTACCATATTGAGGTTAACAGAGACATACAAACACATGTGAAATACATAATCACCAAAGACCTACGCAATACCAAGGGAAGACTACTCAACATTGTGTCATAACCTACATGGGAAAAGAATCCGAAGAACAATAGATATATGTATATGTGTGAAAGAACCCCATCTTGCACACCTAGAACAAACAAAACATTGTAATCAAGTTTGCTGTGATAAAAAATAAAAATTAAGTTAAAAATACCAAGAAGAAATAATGAGACATAAACTTAAAGGGCTTTGTCCTCGCACATTCCATTCTAATTTACAACCTAGAACACCACTTCCAGTAAGGCTCTGTTGCCCTAGTAACCAGATTTGGTAAAGGAGAAATGCTGCCGCCTTGTGGCCGATTCCCGCAAGAGCAGCTTTTAACCCACAGCTAATGGTCACTTATCATTCACAAGGACTCAGGGCTGTAAAGGACACCTGCCCTCAAAATTGTGCTGAGGTAGGGAATCGATAAAAGAATTCAAAACAGGCAAAATGTTCACGAAGATAGTATGAAGAGGTAAGTTTTACTCACTCTCTTTTTAAAGAAAGGAAAATGGATAAAAGCTCAGCCTCAGGAAGTATTAGACTCATGCAATCTAATCTACAAAAACTTTTCAACTTCCACCAGTCGAATGACCTTTGGCAAAAAGTCTACAAACAATAAATGCTGAAGAGGTTTTAGAGAACTGTGTACCCTCTAGCTGCTGGTGAGATGTAAGAGGGTTAAATGCTAATAATGAGAACAGAAAGGAGCTGCGTTTAAAAGGAAAAATTGAGGTACCATTCAATCCAGCAGGCGCACCAATGGGCCTCTCACCTGAGAAGACCAGAATGAAGAAGACCCGGGCTGCAAAAGCTGCACTGCAGCCTGATTCACAATAGAAAAGACAGTGAAGCAACCAAAATGTCCATCAACAGATGAAAGGATAAAGAAGAAGTGGTCCATGTACACAATGAATACTAGCCATGGAAAACCATGAAACACTGCTCTTTGAGGCACCATAGATGATCTTGGAGATAATCACAGAACATGAGGTAAGTCGGAAAGCAAAAGTCCTATATCCTATGATATCACTTATAGGCGTTATCTAATAACTGACACAAATGTACATATTTCCACACAGAAAGTCAATCACAGACTTATTAAAAAAAACTATGCTTATCTAAAAGGAAAGGTGGGGGGAATGGATAAATGAAGATTAGCGTTACCATATGTATACAAATATATATTATATACATATATCCAAAAGACCAACCATATAGCAAGGAAGGATTACGGAACACTCTGTAATAATTTACACGGGAAGAGGATCTCTACATAAATAGTTATATAGAATATGTAGATGAACCAGAGTGTGTACACCTTGGACGAGCAACATTCTAACCATTACCCCAATTGAAAAAATTAAAACAACAAACTAGGAGTAATGAGACATAAACTTATGGGGGGTTTTCCTGGCACATTCCCTCCAAATTTAAAACCTAGGCAAACAACTTCCAGAACGGCTCTGCTGCCCTAGTACCCAGATTGGGGAATGGAGAAATGCTGCATCCTTGTGGCCGTTTCCCACAAGAGCAGCTTTAAACCCACTGCAAAAGGTCACTAAATATTCACCAATTGCAGGTCTGTAAATGACACCGGCCCTCCAAAAGGTACTGAGGTCGAAAATCGACCAAAAATTTCCAGTGTGCAACCTTCCAAAAAGAAAATTTGAAGAGGTATATTATAGTCACACTTTTTTCTTTTTTCTTTTAACAGAAAAGAAAAAGCCGTGGAAAAATGATGAATTGTAGGAATTTTTACAGACATGTAAACCCAAATTACAAAAACCTATCAGCTCATACCAGTCAGAACGGCCATCAAGAAGAATGCTGCAAACAATAAATGCTGACGTGATTGTGGAGAAATGCGTACCCTCGATTCTAAGGGGGACGTGGTAAGAGCCACTAATGAAAGCACAACTGAGGTGCCTTGAAAAGGTAAACGTGGACCTACCATACCAGTGAATCAATCATACCCACTGCTGGGTCTAAAACCTGAGAAAATGAAAATCAAAAATCACAGGCTGGCAATCCTGCACTCCAGCAATATTTACCATAGGCAACACTTGGAAGCAACGAAAATGTCCATCAACAGAGGAATGCACCAAGAAGAAGTGGTCCATGTACACAATGGAATATTAGCCATGGAAAACATTGAAGCACTGCTCTTTGAGGCACCATAGATGAGCCTGGAGATATTCACAAAACATGAAGTAGGTCGGAAAGCAATAGACCTATATCCTATATTATCACTTATGGCATTATCTAATAACTGACACAGCTGAACATATTTCCAAAGAGAAAGACACTCACAGGCTTAGAAAACAAACTATGCTCATCTGAAAGGAAAGGAGGGGGGAAATTGAGAAATGAAGATTAGTGTTACTATACATATACAAATACATATTATATACATGTATCAAAAAGACCGAACATATAACAAGGGAGGTCGACGGAACACTGTAATATTTTACATGGGAAGAGTATCTGTACATTAATAGACATACATAATGTACAGATGAACCAGATTGTGTACACCAAAGACAAACAATATTCTAAACTTTACCCAGATTAAAAAAATTGTAAAAACCAAGAAGAAGTAATGAGACATAAACTTATGGGGACTTCTCCTGGCAAATTCCATTCTAATTTACAACCTAGGACAATGACTTCCAGAAAGGCTCTGCTGCCCTAGTACCCAGATTGGGGAATGGAGAAATGCTACCTCCTTGTGGCCGTTTCCCACAACAGCAGCTTTGAACCCACTGCAAAAGGTCACTAAATTTTCACCAACTTGCAGTTCTGTAAATGACACCTGCCCTCCAGAAAATTTCTGGGATCAAAAATCGACCAAAAACTTCACAATAGGGCAACCTTCGAAGAAGACAATTTCAAGAGCTATATTGTACTCACGGTTTTTTTCTTTTAAGAGAAAAGCGAAAGGGGTAGGAATATGACGAATTTTAAAAATTTTAATGACATGCATACCCATATTACAAAAACCTATCAGCTCACAGCAGTCAGAATGGCCATTAGGAAAAATGCTGCAAAAAATAAAAGGTGAAGGGAGTGTGGAGAAATGCGTACCCTCGGTTGTAAGGGGGGGCATGTAAAGAGCCACTAATGAAAACACAATGTAGGTGCTTCGAAAAGGGAAACATTGAGCTACCAGTCAATCAATCACAACCACTGCTTGGCCAATCACCTGAGAAAATGAGAATCAAAAAGTCACAGGCTGGCAAATCTGTACGCCAGCAAGATTTACCATAGCCAGCACTTGGAAGCAATGAAAATGTCCATCAACCGAGGAATGCACCAAGAAGAAGTGGTCCACGTACACAATGGAATATTACTCTAATAATAAATATAAATTAAATTTAAAAACAAACAAAAGCAAGGAGACATCAACATTTGTGGGTTTATCCGCGCACATTGCACTCTAATTTATAACCGAAAAACACCACTGGACGGTAGGTCTGTTTCCCTAGTACCAGCAAGGGGAACGTAGAAAGGCTGCCGCTCTCTGGCCGTTACCTGCAAAAGCAGGTTTAAAGCCTGAGCTAATGGTCACTTCATATGAACAAGTACTGCAGGGCTGTAAATGAAACCTACCCTCAAAATGTCTTGAGGGAGATAATGGCCAAAATATTTCAAATGGTGACACATACTTTAAGAAAACACTTTGAAGAAATAAGCTCTAATCACAGCTGGAAAAATAAAAAGGACATGTATGAAGGCTCAATTTCAACGCATTATGAGACACATGCAAATTCAACCACAAAGAGGTATCAGCTCACACCACTCAGAATAACCATCAGCAAAAACTACAAAGAAAAAATCCTGAAGGTGCTGGGAAGAAATACATGCCCTCCACTTTAAGTGGGACGTAACCTGGAAAGAGCCACTAAGGAGAACAGAACAGAGGTGCCTTTAAAAGGTAAACATTGAGCTACCATATGATCCAGCAGACCTATTCCTGGACCTATAAACTAAGAAGACAGAATTGGAAGGACACAGCCACGCAAATCTGCATTCCATAGTATTACAATAGCCAAGATATGGAAGTAACCAAAAAGTCCACCGACAGATGGGTGGACAAAGAAGAACTGCTACCTGTATAGATGGAATATGAGCTAGTGAAAAAATGAAACAATGCCATTTGCAGCACCGTAGATGAGTCTAGAAGTAATCACGCAACTTGGAGTAAGTGAGAAAGCGAAAGGCACATATCCTATCATATCACATATAGGGGTTACCTAAAAAATGATACAAACAAAGATATTTCCACAGACAAACACTATCATAGATTCATTTAAAAAACTTATGGTTCACCAACTGGAAAGGTGTGAGGATTGGATACATTACCATATTGAGGTTAACAGAGACATACAAACACATGTGAAATACATAATCACCAAAGACCTACGCAATACCAAGGGAAGACTACTCAACATTGTGTCATAACCTACATGGGAAAAGAATCCGAAGAACAATAGATATATGTATATGTGTGAAAGAACCACATCTTGCACACCTAGAACAAACAAAACATTGTAATCAAGTTTGCTGTGATAAAAAATAAAAATTAAGTTAAAAATACCAAGAAGAAATAATGAGACATAAACTTAAAGGGCTTTGTCCTCGCACATTCCATTCTAATTTACAACCTAGAACACCACTTCCAGTAAGGCTCTGTTGCCCTAGTAACCAGATTTGGTAAAGGAGAAATGCTGCCGCCTTGTGGCCGATTCCCGCAAGAGCAGCTTTTAACCCACAGCTAATGGTCACTTATCATTCACAAGGACTCAGGGCTGTAAAGGACACCTGCCCTCAAAATTGTGCTGAGGTAGGGAATCGATAAAAGAATTCAAAACAGGCAAAATGTTCACGAAGATAGTATGAAGAGGTAAGTTTTACTCACTCTCTTTTTAAAGAAAGGAAAATGGATAAAAGCTCAGCCTCAGGAAGTATTAGACTCATGCAATCTAATCTACAAAAACTTTTCAACTTCCACCAGTCGAATGACCTTTGGCAAAAAGTCTACAAACAATAAATGCTGAAGAGGTTTTAGAGAACTGTGTACCCTCTAGCTGCTGGTGAGATGTAAGAGGGTTAAATGCTAATAATGAGAACAGAAAGGAGCTGCGTTTAAAAGGAAAAATTGAGGTACCATTCAATCCAGCAGGCGCACCAATGGGCCTCTCACCTGAGAAGACCAGAATGAAGAAGACCCGGGCTGTAAAAGCTGCACTGCAGCCTGATTCACAATAGAAAAGACAGTGAAGCAACCAAAATGTCCATCAACAGATGAAAGGATAAAGAAGAAGTGGTCCATGTACACAATGAATACTAGCCATGGAAAACCATGAAACACTGCTCTTTGAGGCACCATAGATGATCTTGGAGATAATCACAGAACATGAGGTAAGTCGGAAAGCAAAAGTCCTATATCCTATGATATCACTTATAGGCGTTATCTAATAACTGACACAAATGTACATATTTCCACACAGAAAGTCAATCACAGACTTATTAAAAAAAACTATGCTTATCTAAAAGGAAAGGTGGGGGGAATGGATAAATGAAGATTAGCGTTACCATATGTATACAAATATATATTGTATACATATATCCAAAAGACCAACCATATAGCAAGGAAGGATTACGGAACACTCTGTAATAATTTACACGGGAAGAGGATCTCTACATAAATAGTTATATAGAATATGTAGATGAACCAGAGTGTGTACACCTTGGACGAGCAACATTCTAACCATTACCCCAATTGAAAAAATTAAAACAACGAACTAGGAGTAATGAGACATAAACTTATGGGGGGTTTTCCTGGCACATTCCCTCCAAATTTAAAACCTAGGCAAACAACTTCCAGAACGGCTCTGCTGCCCTAGTACCCAGATTGGGGAATGGAGAAATGCTGCATCCTTGTGGCCGTTTCCCACAAGAGCAGCTTTAAACCCACTGCAAAAGGTCACTAAATATTCACCAATTGCAGGTCTGTAAATGACACCGGCCCTCCAAAAGGTACTGAGGTCGAAAATCGACCAAAAATTTCCAGTGTGCAACCTTCCAAAAAGAAAATTTGAAGAGGTATATTATAGTCACACTTTTTTCTTTTTTCTTTTAACAGAAAAGAAAAAGCCGTGGAAAAATGATGAATTGTAGGAATTTTTACAGACATGTAAACCCAAATTGCAAAAACCTATCAGCTCATACCAGTCAGAACGGCCATCAAGAAGAATGCTGCAAACAATAAATGCTGACGTGATTGTGGAGAAATGCGTACCCTCGATTCTAAGGGGGACGTGGTAAGAGCCACTAATGAAAGCACAACTGAGGTGCCTTGAAAAGGTAAACGTGGACCTACCATACCAGTGAATCAATCATACCCACTGCTGGGTCTAAAACCTGAGAAAATGAAAATCATAAATCACAGGCTGGCAATCCTGCACTCCAGCAATATTTACCATAGGCAACACTTGGAAGCAACGAAAATGTCCATCAACAGAGGAATGCACCAAGAAGAAGTGGTCCATGTACACAATGGAATATTAGCCATGGAAAACATTGAAGCACTGCTCTTTGAGGCACCATAGATGAGCCTGGAGATATTCACAAAACATGAAGTAGGTCGGAAAGCAATAGACCTATATCCTATATTATCACTTATGGCATTATCTAATAACTGACACAGATGAACATATTTCCAAAGAGAAAGACACTCACAGGCTTAGAAAACAAACTATGCTCATCTGAAAGGAAAGGAGGGGGGAAATTGAGAAATGAAGATTAGTGTTACTATACATATACAAATACATATTATATACATGTATCAAAAAGACCGAACATATAACAAGGGAGGTCGACGGAACACTGTAATATTTTACATGGGAAGAGTATCTGTACATTAATAGACATACATAATGTACAGATGAACCAGATTGTGTACACCAAAGACAAACAATATTCTAAACTTTACCCAGATTAAAAAAATTGTAAAAACCAAGAAGAAGTAATGAGACATAAACTTATGGGGACTTCTCCTGGCAAATTCCATTCTAATTTACAACCTAGGACAATGACTTCCAGAAAGGCTCTGCTGCCCTAGTACCCAGATTGGGGAATGGAGAAATGCTACCTCCTTGTGGCCGTTTCCCACAACAGCAGCTTTGAACCCACTGCAAAAGGTCACTAAATTTTCACCAACTTGCAGTTCTGTAAATGACACCTGCCCTCCAGAAAATTTCTGGGATCAAAAATCGACCAAAAACTTCACAATAGGGCAACCTTCGAAGAAGACAATTTCAAGAGCTATATTGTACTCACGGTTTTTTTCTTTTAAGAGAAAAGCGAAAGGGGTAGGAATATGACGAATTTTAAAAATTTTAATGACATGCATACCCATATTACAAAAACCTATCAGCTCACAGCAGTCAGAATGGCCATTAGGAAAAATGCTGCAAAAAATAAAAGGTGAAGGGAGTGTGGAGAAATGCGTACCCTCGGTTGTAAGGGGGGGCATGTAAAGAGCCACTAATGAAAACACAATGTAGGTGCTTCGAAAAGGGAAACATTGAGCTACCAGTCAATCAATCACAACCACTGCTTGGCCAATCACCTGAGAAAATGAGAATCAAAAAGTCACAGGCTGGCAAATCTGTACGCCAGCAAGATTTACCATAGCCAGCACTTGGAAGCAATGAAAATGTCCATCAACCGAGGAATGCACCAAGAAGAAGTGGTCCACGTACACAATGGAATATTACTCTAATAATAAATATAAATTAAATTTAAAAACAAACAAAAGCAAGGAGACATCAACATTTGTGGGTTTATCCGCGCACATTGCACTCTAATTTATAAGCGAAAAACACCACTGGACGGTAGGTCTGTTTCCCTAGTACCAGCAAGGGGAACGTAGAAAGGCTGCCGCTCTCTGGCCGTTACCTGCAAAAGCAGGTTTAAAGCCTGAGCTAATGGTCACGTCATATGAACAAGTACTGCAGGGCTGTAAATGAAACCTACCCTCAAAATGTCTTGAGGGAGATAATGGCCAAAATATTTCAAATGGTGACACATACTTTAAGAAAACACTTTGAAGAAATAAGCTCTAATCACAGCTGGAAAAATAAAAAGGACATGTCTGAAGGCTCAATTTCAACGCATTATGAGACACATGCAAATTCAACCACAAAGAGGTATCAGCTCACACCACTCAGAATAACCATCAGCAAAAACTACAAAGAAAAAATCCTGAAGGTGCTGGGAAGAAATACATGCCCTCCACTTTAAGTGGGACGTAACCTGGAAAGAGCCACTAAGGAGAACAGAACAGAGGTGCCTTTAAAAGGTAAACATTGAGCTACCATATGATCCAGCAGACCTATTCCTGGACCTATAAACTAAGAAGACAGAACTGGAAGGACACAGCCACGCAAATCTGCATTCCATAGTATTACAATAGCCAAGATATGGAAGTAACCAAAAAGTCCACCGACAGATGGGTGGACAAAGAAGAACTGCTACCTGTATAGATGGAATATGAGCTAGTGAAAAAATGAAACAATGCCATTTGCAGCACCGTAGATGAGTCTAGAAGTAATCACGCAACTTGGAGTAAGTGAGAAAGCGAAAGGCACATATCCTATCATATCACATATAGGGGTTACCTAAAAAATGATACAAACAAAGATATTTCCACAGACAAACACTATCATAGATTCATTTAAAAAACTTATGGTTCACCAACTGGAAAGGTGTGAGGATTGGATACATTACCATATTGAGGTTAACAGAGACATACAAACACATGTGAAATACATAATCACCAAAGACCTACGCAATACCAAGGGAAGACTACTCAACATTGTGTCATAACCTACATGGGAAAAGAATCCGAAGAACAATAGATATATGTATATGTGTGAAAGAACCACATCTTGCACACCTAGAACAAACAAAACATTGTAATCAAGTTTGCTGTGATAAAAAATAAAAATTAAGTTAAAAATACCAAGAAGAAATAATGAGACATAAACTTAAAGGGCTTTGTCCTCGCACATTCCATTCTAATTTACAACCTAGAACACCACTTCCAGTAAGGCTCTGTTGCCCTAGTAACCAGATTTGGTAAAGGAGAAATGCTGCCGCCTTGTGGCCGATTCCCGCAAGAGCAGCTTTTAACCCACAGCTAATGGTCACTTATCATTCACAAGGACTCAGGGCTGTAAAGGACACCTGCCCTCAAAATTGTGCTGAGGTAGGGAATGGATAAAAAAAAAGTCAAAACAGGCAGAATTTTCAAGAAGATAGTATGAAGAGGCAAATTTTACTCACCCTCTTTTTAAAGAAAGGAAAATGGATAAAAGCTCAACCTCAGGAAGTATTAGACTCATGCAATCTAATCTACAAAAAGTTTTCAACTCACACCAGTCGACTGACCATTGGCAAAAGGACTACAAACAATAAATGCTGAAGTGGTTTTAGAGAACTGTGTACCCTCTAGCTGCTGGTGAGATGTAAGAGGGTTAAACGTTAATAATGAGAACAGAAAGGAGCTGCGTTTAAAAGGAAAAATTGAGGTACCATTCAATCCAGCAGGCGCACCAGTGGTCCTCTCACCTGAGAAGACCAGAATGAAGAAGACCCAGGCTGCAAAAGCTGCACTGCAGCCTGATTCACAATAGACAAGACAGTGAAGCAACCAAAATGTCCATCAACAGAAGAAAGGATAAAGAAGAAGTCGTCCATGTACACAATGAATACTAGCTATGGAAAACAATGAAACAGTGCTCTTTGAGGCACCATAGATGATCTTGGAGATAATCACAGAACATGAGGTAAGTCGGAAAGCAAAAGTCCTATATCCTATGATATCACTTATAGGCGTTATCTAATAACTGACACAAATGAACATATTTCCACAGAGAAAGTCAATCACAGACTTATTAAAAAAAACTATGCTTATCTAAAAGGAAAGGTGGGGGGAGTGGATAAATGAAGATTAGCGTTACCATATGTATACAAATACATATTATATACATATATCAAAAAGACAGACCATATAGCAAAGAAGGTTTACGGAACACTCTGTAATAATTTACACGGGAAGAGGATCTCTACATAAATAGTTATATAGAATATGTAGATAAACCAGAGTGTGTACACCTTGGACGAGCAACATTCTAACCATTACCCCAATTGAAAAAATTAAAACAACGAACTAGGAGTAATGAGACATAAACTTATGGGGGGTTTTCCTGGCACATTCCATCCAAATTTAAAACCTAGGCAAAGAACTTCCAGAACGGCTCTGCTGCACTAGTACCCAGATTTGGGAATGGAGAAATGCTGCATCCTTGTGGCCGTTTCCCACAACAGCAGCTTTAAACCCACTGCAAAAGGTCACTAAATATTCACCAATTGCAGTTCTGTAAATGACACCGGCCCTCCAAAAGGTACTGAGGTCGAAAATCGACCAAAAATTTCCAGTGTGCAACCTTCCAAAAAGAAAATTTGAAGAGGTATATTATAGTCACACTTTTTTCTTTTTTCTTTTAACAGAAAAGAAAAAGCCGTGGAAAAATGATGAATTGTAGGAATTTTTACAGACATGTAAACCCAAATTACAAAAACCTATCAGCTCATACCAGTCAGAACGGCCATCAACAAGAATGCTGCAAACAATAAATGCTGACGTGATTGTGGAGAAATGCGTACCCTCGATTCTAAGGGGGACGTGGTAAGAGCCACTAATGAAAGCACAACTGAGGTGCCTTGAAAAGGTAAACGTTGACCTACCATACCAGTGAATCAATCATACCCACTGCTGGGTCTAAAACCTGAGAAAATGAAAATCAAAAATCACAGGCTGGCAATCCTGCACTCCAGCAATATTTACCATAGGCAACACTTGGAAGCAACGAAAATGTCCATCAACAGAGGAATGCACCAAGAAGAAGTGGTCCATGTACACAATGGAATATTAGCCATGGAAAACATTGAAGCACTGCTCTTTGAGGCACCATAGATGAGCCTGGAGATATTCACAAAACATGAAGTAGGTCGGAAAGCAATAGACCTATATCCTATATTATCACTTATGGCATTATCTAATAACTGACACAGATGAACATATTTCCAAAGAGAAAGACACTCACAGGCTTAGAAAACAAACTATGCTCATCTGAAAGGAAAGGAGGGGGGAAATTGAGAAATGAAGATTAGTGTTACTCTACATATACAAATACATATTATATACATGTATCAAAAAGACCGAACATATAACAAGGGAGGTCGACGGAACACTGTAATATTTTACATGGGAAGAGTATCTGTACATTAATAGACATACATAATGTACAGATGAACCACATTGTGTACACCAAAGACAAACAATATTCTAAACTTTACCCAGATTAAAAAAATTGTAAAAACCAAGAAGAAGTAATGAGACATAAACTTATGGGGACTTCTCCTGGCAAATTCCATTCTAATTTACAACCTAGGACAATGACTTCCAGAAAGGCTCTGCTGCCCTAGTACCCAGATTGGGGAATGGAGAAATGCTACCTCCTTGTGGCCGTTTCCCACAACAGCAGCTTTGAACCCACTGCAAAAGGTCACTAAATGTTCACCAACTTGCAGTTCTGTAAATGACACCTGCCCTCCAGAAAATTTCTGGGATCAAAAATCGACCAAAAACTTCACAATAGGGCAACCTTCGAAGAAGACAATTTCAAGAGCTATATTGTACTCACGGTTTTTTCTTTTAAGAGAAAAGCGAAAGGCATAGGAATATGACGAATTTTAAAAATTTTAATGACATGCATACCCATATTACAAAAACCTATCAGCTCACAGCAGTCAGAATGGCCATTAGGAAAAATGCTGCAAAAAATAAAAGGTGAAGGGAGTGTGGAGAAATGCGTAGCCTCGGTTGTAAGTGGGGCATGTAAAGAGCCACTAATGAAAACACAAGGTAGGTGCTTCGAAAAGGGAAACATTGAGCTACCAGTCAATCAATCACAACCACTGCTTGGCCAATCACCTGAGAAAATGAGAATCAAAAAGTCACAGGCTGGCAAATCTGTACGCCAGCAAGATTTACCATAGCCAGCACTTGGAAGCAATGAAAATGTCCATCAACCGAGGAATGCACCAAGAAGAAGTGGTCCACGTACACAATGGAATATTACTCTAATAATAAATATAAATTAAATTTAAAAACAAACAAAAGCAAGGAGACATCAACATTTGTGGGTTTATCCGCGCACATTGCACTCTAATTTATAAGCGAAAAACACCACTGGACGGTAGGTCTGTTTCCCTAGTACCAGCAAGGGGAACGTAGAAAGGCTGCCGCTCTCTGGCCGTTACCTGCAAAAGCAGGTTTAAAGCCTGAGCTAATGGTCACTTCATATGAACAAGTACTGCAGAGCTGTAAATGAAACCTACCCTCAAAATGTCTTGAGGGAGATAATGGCCAAAATATTTCAAATGGTGACACATACTTTAAGAAAACACTTTGAAGAAATAAGCTGTAATCACAGCTGGAAAAATAAAAAGGACATGTCTGAAGGCTCAATTTCAACGCATTATGAGACACATGCAAATTCAACCACAAAGAGGTATCAGCTCACACCACTCAGAATAACCATCAGCAAAAACTACAAAGAAAAAATCCTGAAGGTGCTGGGAAGAAATACATGCCCTCCACTTTAAGTGGGACGTAACCTGGAAAGAGCCACTAAGGAGAACAGAACAGAGGTGCCTTTAAAAGGTAAACATTGAGCTACCATATGATCCAGCAGACCTATTCCTGGACCTATAAACTAAGAAGACAGAATTGGAAGGACACAGCCACGCAAATCTGCATTCCATAGTATTACAATAGCCAAGATATGGAAGTAACCAAAAAGTCCACCGACAGATGGGTGGACAAAGAAGAACTGCTACCTGTATAGATGGAATATGAGCTAGTGAAAAAATGAAACAATGCCATTTGCAGCACCGTAGATGAGTCTAGAAGTAATCACGCAACTTGGAGTAAGTGAGAAAGCGAAAGACACATATCCTATCATATCACATATAGGGGTTACCTAAAAAATGATACAAACAAAGATATTTCCACAGACAAACACTATCATAGATTCATTTAAAAAACTTATGGTTCACCAAATGGAAAGGTGTGAGGATTGGATACATTACCATATTGAGGTTAACAGAGACATAAAAACACATGTGAAATACATAATCACCAAAGACCTACGCAATACCAAGGGAAGACTACTCAACATTGTGTCATAACCTACATGGGAAAAGGATCCGAAGAACAATAGATATATGTATATGTGTGAAAGAACCACATCTTGCACACCTAGAACAAACAAAACATTGTAATCAAGTTTGCTGTGATAAAAAATAAAAATTAAGTTAAAAATACCAAGAAGAAATAATGAGACATAAACTTAAAGGGCTTTGTCCTCGCACATTCCATTCTAATTTACAACCTAGAACACCACTTCCAGTAAGGCTCTGTTGCCCTAGTAACCAGATTTGGTAAAGGAGAAATGCTGCCGACTTGTGGCCGATTCCCGCAAGAGCAGCTTTTAACCCACAGCTAATGGTCACTTATCATTCACAAGGACTCAGGGCTGTAAAGGACACCTGCCCTCAAAATTGTGCTGAGGTAGGGAATCGATAAAAGAATTCAAAACAGGCAAAATGTTCACGAAGATAGTATGAAGAGGTAAGTTTTACTCACTCTCTTTTTAAAGAAAGGAAAATGGATAAAAGCTCAGCCTCAGGAAGTATTAGACTCATACAATCTAATCTACAAAAACTTTTCAACTTCCACCAGTCGAATGACCTTTGGCAAAAAGTCTACAAACAATAAATGCTGAAGAGGTTTTAGAGAACTGTGTACCCTCTAGCTGCTGGTGAGATGTAAGAGGGTTAAATGCTAATAATGAGAACAGAAAGGAGCTGCGTTTAAAAGGAAAAATTGAGGTACCATTCAATCCAGCAGGCGCACCAATGGGCCTCTCACCTGAGAAGACCAGAATGAAGAAGACCCGGGCTGCAAAAGCTGCACTGCAGCCTGATTCACAATAGACAAGACAGTGAAGCAACCAAAATGTCCATCAACAGATGAAAGGATAAAGAAGAAGTGGTCCATGTACACAATGAATACTAGCCATGGAAAACCATGAAACACTGCTCTTTGAGGCACCATAGATGATCTTGGAGATAATCACAGAACATGAGGTAAGTCGGAAAGCAAAAGTCCTATATCCTATGATATCACTTATAGGCGTTATCTAATAACTGACACAAATGTACATATTTCCACACAGAAAGTCAATCACAGACTTATTAAAAAAAACTATGCTTATCTAAAAGGAAAGGTGGGGGGAATGGATAAATGAAGATTAGCGTTACCATATGTATACAAATATATATTATATACATATATCCAAAAGACCAACCATATAGCAAGGAAGGATTATGGAACAGTCTGTAATAATTTACGGAGTAGAAGGACGTGCTCTCACTCCCTCTTGCGAGAGCACCAGAATCAAAACTGGCTGCTGGACAATCATTGATAGGAGGACCCTGGACTTCACCAAGGAGGATACCCCACGTCCAAGGACAGAGAAGAAGCCACAGTGAGACGGTAGGAGGGGCGCAATCAGAGTAAAATCAAATCCCATAACTGCTGGGTGGGTGACTCACAGACTGGCGAACACTTATACCACAGAAATCCACCCACTGGAGTGAAGGTTCTGAGCCCCACGTCAGGCTTCCCAACTTGGGGGTCCGGCTACGGGAGGAAGAATTCCTAGAGAATCAGACTTTGAAGCCTAGTGGGAATTGATTGCAGAACTTTGACAGGACTGGGGGAAACAGAGACGCCACTTTTGGAGGGCACACACAAAGTAATGTGTGCATCGGGACCCAGGGGAAGGAGCAGTGACCCTGGGGGAGACTGAACCAGACCTACCTGCTGGTGTTGGGGGGTCTCCTGCAGGGGCGAGTGGTGGCTCTGTTTCACCGGGGGGATAAGGACACTGGCAGCCGAGGTTCTGGGAAGTTCTCCTTGCCGTGAGCCCTCCCAGAGTCTGCCATTAACCCCACCAAAGAGCACGGGTAGGCTCCAGTGTTGGGTTGCCTCAGGCAAAACAACCAACAGGGAGGGAACCCAGCCCCACCCATCGACAGTCAAGTGGATTAAGGTTTTACTGAGCTCTGACCGCCACAGCAACAGGGAGGGAACCCAGCCCCACCCATCAACAGTCAAGGGGATTAAGGTTTTACCGAGCTCTGACCGCCACAGCAACAGTCAGCTCTACCCACCACCAGAGCCTACCATCAAGCCTCTTAGATAGCCTCAACCACCAGAGGGCAGAGAGCAGAAGCAAGAAAAACTACAATCCTGCAGCCTGCGGACCAAAAACCACAGTTACAGAAAGATAGACAAGATGAAAAGGCAGAGGGCTATATACCAGATGAAGGAACAAGAAAAAACCCCAGAAAAACAACTAAATGAAGTGGAGATAGGCAACCTCCCAGAGAAAGAATTCAGAATAATGATAGTGAAGATGATCCAGGACCTCGGAATAAGAATGGAGGCAAAGATTGAGAAGATGCAAGAAATGATTAACAAAGACCTAGAAGAATTAAAGAACAAACAAACAGAGATGACCAATACAATAACTGAAATGAAAACTACACTAGAAGGAATCAATAGCAGAATAACTGAGGCAGAAGAACGGATAAGTGACCTGGAAGACAGAATGGTGGAATTCACTGCTGCGGAACAGACTAAAGAAAAAAGAATGAAAAGAAATGAAGACAGCCTAAGAGACCTCTGGGACAACATTAAACGCAACAACATTCGCATTATAGGGGTCCCAGAAGGAGAAGAGAGAGAGAAAGGACCAGAGAAAATATTTGAAGAGGTTATAGTCGAAAACTTCCCTAACATGGGAAAGGAGATAGCCACCCAAGTCCAGGAAGCGCAGAGAGTCCCATACAGAATAAACCCAAGGAGAAACACGCCGAGACACATAGTAATCAAAGTGGCAAAAATGAAAGACAAAGAAAAATTATTGAAAGCAGCAAGGGAAAAACGACAAATAACATACAAGGGAACTCCCATAA
Organism: Balaenoptera physalus; assembly: GCF_965194825.1. NCBI lineage: Eukaryota > Metazoa > Chordata > Mammalia > Artiodactyla > Balaenopteridae > Balaenoptera > Balaenoptera physalus. The sequence continues at coordinate 143,546 of NW_028125364.1, forward strand.
GGTTAACAGCTGATTTCTCAGCAGAAACTCTGCAAGCCAGAAGGGAGTGGCATGATATACTTAAAGTGATGAAAGGGAAGAACCTACAACCAAGATTACTCTACCCGGCAAGGATCTCATCTAGATTTGATGGAGAAATCAAAAGCTTTACAGACAAGCAAAAGCTAAGAGAATTCAGCACCACCAAACCAGCTCTACAACAAATGCTAAAGGAACTTCTCTAAGTGGGAAACACAAGAGAAGAAAAGGACCTACAAAAACAAACCCAAAACAATTAAGAAAATGGTCATAGGAACATACATATCGATAATTACCTTAAACGTGAATGGATTAAACGCCCCAACCAAAAGACATAGACTGGCTGAATGGATACAAAAACAGGACCCATATATATGCTGTCTACAAGAGACCCACTTTAGACCTAGGGACACATACAGACTGAAAGTTAGGGGATGGAAAAAGATATTCCATGCAAATGGAAATCAAAAGAAAGCTGGAGTAGCTATACTCATATCAGATAAAATAGACTTTAAAATAAAGAATGTTACAAGAGACAAGGAAGGACACTACATAATGATCCAGGGATCAATCCAAGAAGAAGATATAACAATTATAAATATATATGCACCCAACATAGGAGCACCTCAATACATAAGGCAACTGCTAACAGCTATAAAAGAGGAAATCGACAGTAACACAATAATAGTGGGGGACTTTAACACCTCACTTACACCAATGGACAGATCATCCAAAATGAAAATAAATAAGGAAACAGAAGCTTTAAATGACACAATAGACCAGATAGATTTAATTGATATATATAGGACATTCCATCCAAAAACAGCAGATTACACATTCTTCTCAAGTGCGCACGGAACATTCTCCAGGATAGATCACATCTTGGGTCACAAATCAAGCCTCAGTAAATTTAAGAAAATTGAAATCATACCAAGCATCTTTTCTGACCACAACGCTATGAGATTAGAAATGAATTACAGGGAAAAAAACGTAAAAAAGACAAACACATGGAGGCTAAACAATACGTTACTAAATAACCAAAAGATCACTGAAGAAATCAAAGAGGAAATAAAAAAATACCTAGAGACAAATGACAATGAAAACACGACGACCCAAAACCTATGGGATGCAGCAAAAGCGGTTCTAAGAGGGAAGTTTATAGCTATACAAGCCTACCTAAAGAAACAAGAAAAATCTCAAGTAAACAATCTAACCTTACACCTAAAGAAACTAGAGAAAGAAGAACAAACAAAACCCAAAGTTAGCAGAAGGAAAGAAATCATAAAGATCAGAGCAGAAATAAATGAGATAGAAACAAAGAAAACAATAGCAAAGATCAATAAAACTAAAAGTTGGTTCTTTGAGAAGATAAACAAAATTGATAAGCCATTAGCCAGACTCATCAAGAAAAAGAGGGAGAGGACTCAAATCAATAAAATCAGAAATGAAAAAGGAGAAGTTACAACAGACACTGCAGAAATACAAAACATCCTAAGAGACTACTATAAGCAATTTTATGCCAATAAAATGGACAACCTGGAAGAAATGGACAAATTCTTAGAAAGGTATAACCTTCCAAGACTGAATCAGGAAGAAACAGAAAATATAAACAGACCAATCACAAGTAATGAAATTGAAACTGTGATTAAAAATCTTCCAACAAACAAAAGTCCAGGACCAGATGGCTTCACAGGTGAATTCTATCAAACATTTAGAGAAGAGCTAACACCCATCCTTCTCAAACTCTTCCAAAAAATTGCAGAGGAAGGAACACTCCCAAACTCATTCTATGAGGCCACCATCACCCTGATACCAAAACCAGACAAAGACACTACAAAAAAAGAAAATTACAGACCAATATCACTGATGAATATAGATGCAAAAATCCTCAACAAAATACTAGCAAACAGAATCCAACAACACATTAAAAGGATCATACACCACGATCAAGTGGGATTTATCCCAGGGATGCAAGGATTCTTCAATATACGCAAATCAATCAATGTGATACACCATATTAACAAATTGAAGAAGAAAAACCATATGATCATCTCAATAGATGCAGAAAAAGCTTTTGACAAAATTCAACACCCATTTCTGATAAAAACTCTCCAGAAAGTGGGCATAGAGGGAACCTACCTCAACATAATAAAGGCCATATATGACAAACCCACAGCAAACATCATTCTCAATGGTGAAAAACTGAAAGCATTTCCTCTAAGATCAGGAACGAGACAAGGATGTCCGCTCTCACCACTATTATTCAACATAGTTCTGGAAGTCCTAGCCACGGCAATCAGAGAAGAAAAAGAAATAAAAGGAATACAAATTGGAAAAGAGGAAGTAAAACTGTCACTGTTTGCGGATGACATGATACTATACATACAGAATCCTAAAACTGCCACCAGAAAACTGCTAGAGCTAATTAATGAATATGGTAAAGTTGCAGGATACAAAATTAATGCACAGAAATCTCTTGCATTCCTATACACTAATGATGAAAAATCTGAAAGAGAAATTATGGAAACACTCCCATTTACCATTGCAACAAAAAGAATAAAATACCTAGGAATAAACCTACCTAGGGAGACAAAAGACCTGTATGCAGAAAACTATAAGACACTGATGAAAGAAATTAAAGATGATACCAACAGATGGAGAGATATACCATGTTCTTGGATTGGAAGAATCAACATTGTGAAAATGAGTATGCTACCCAAAGCAATCTACAGATTCAATGCAATCCCTATCAAATTACCAATGGCATTTTTTACGGAGCTAGAACAAATCATCTTAAAATTTGTATGGAGACACAAAAGACCCCGAATAGCCAAAGCAGTCTTGAGGCAAAAAAATGGAGCTGGAGGAATCAGACTCCCTGACTTCAGACTATACTACAAAGCTCCAGTAATCAAGACAATATGGTACTGGCACAAAAACAGAAACATAGATCAATGGAACAAGATAGAAAGCCCAGAGATTAACGCACGCACTTATGGTCAACTAATCTATGACAAAGGAGGCAAAGATATACAATGGAGAAAAGACAGTCTCTTCAATAAGTGGTGCTGGGAAAACTGGACAGCTACATGTAAAAGAATGAAATTAGAATACTCCCTAACACCATACACAAAAATAAACTCAAAATGGATTAGAGACCTAAATATAAGACTGGACACTATAAAACTCTTAGAGGAAAACATAGGAAGAACACTCTTTGACATAAATCACAGCAAGATCTTTTTTGATCCACCTCCTAGAGTAATGGAAATAAAAACAAAAATAAACAAGTGGGACCTAATGAAACTTCAAAGCTTTTGCACAGCAAAGGAAACCATAAACAAGACGAAAAGACAACCCTCAGAATGGGAGAAAATATTTGCAAATGAATCAACGGACAAAGGATTAATCTCCAAAATATATAAACAGCTCATTCAGCTCAATATCAAAGAAACAAACACCCCAATCCAAAAATGGGCAGAAGACCTAAATAGACATTTCTCCAAAGAAGACATACAGACGGCCACGAAGCACATGAAAAGCTGCTCAACATCACTAATTATTAGAGAAATGCAAATCAAAACTACAATGAGGTATCACCTCACTCCTGTTAGAATGGGGATCATCAGAAAATCTACAAACAACAAATGCTGGAGAGGGTGTGGAGAAAAGGGAACCCTCTTGCACTGTTGGTGGGAATGTAAATTGATACAGCCACTCTGGAGAACAATATGGAGGTTCCTTAAAAAACTAAAAATAGAATTACCATATGACCCAGCAATCCCACTACTGGGCATATACCCAGAGAAAACCGTAATTCAAAAAGACACATGCACCCGAATGTTCATTGCAGCACTATTTACAATAGCCAGGTCATGGAAGCAACCTAAATGCCCATCAACAGACGAATGGATAAAGAAGATGTGGTACATATATACAATGGAATATTACTCAGCCATAAAAAGGAACGAAATTGAGTCATTTGTTGAGACGTGGATGGATCTAGAGACTGTCATACAGAGTGAAGTAAGTCAGAAAGAGAAAAACAAATATCATATATTAATGCATGTATGTGGAACCTAGAAAAATGATACAGATGAGCCAGTTTGCAGGGCAGAAGTTGAGACACAGATGTAGAGAATGGACATATGGACACCAAGGGGGGAAAACTGCGGTGAGGTGGGGATGGTGGTGTGCTGAATTGGGCGATTGGGATTGGCATGTATACACTGATATGTATAAAATTGATGCCTAATAAGTACCTGCAGTATAAAAAAACAAACAAAACAACTAATACTAAACTTTCATTGGGTTATTTGTATGGAAATATGTTAATATAAATGTTTCAGACATTACATGAAATTCCTAAAAATCTTATATTTGTATGTGTATGGAAATATGTATGGAAATATGTTAATATAAACGTTTCAGACATTACATGAAATTTCTAAAAATCTTATATTTGTATTTGTATGGAAATATGTATGGAAATATGTTAATATAAATGTTTCAGACATTACATGAAATTTCTAAAAATCTTATATGTTCTGGTATAATGTTATAAGTCATAATCCTAGTTATTACTTTAAAATGTATATCTCAGAAATAACTAATTTTCTTGTCAACTGCATTATTATGAACTTTCATCAAATCTTTTACCGTGGTCATTTTTAAGTCTTTTGTCATTTACAGACAGTTCTGGGTGTACTCTGATGATTTTGCAAATATGTTCCTATAAAAGGGTTTCATCTTCAAGAAATTCATGGAAAAGACTCTGACAAGTACAGGTTTCTGGTAACTGACTGTACTGCTGAACTGAATGAATAAGCATTTTCAGAACTCTGATGAAAAACTGATGAACTCATAAAAGTGCTAACAAAAGATCAAGATGAAAAAAAACAATTAATTACATGGGACTGGGTGAACTGATGAGGATGAGTATAATTTTTGTGACTTTCTGTCTGAATTAAAAAAAAAAAAATCCCACAAGGACTCAGAGGCAAAGAATATACAAATCAATTTTCACTGCAAAGTAAAGGAGCTGTTACAGTGGAGGATTACTGGACTGAATGTCAATATTATGACATAGTATGAGTGTGTTTCATGTTTGGTAATTGCAATCATTGTTGCTTTTGTTGTGGTCATCCATGTACAATGCTTGGTGTCAGTCTATTTATCTCTTGTAAAAATAAAATACAGTGTGTGTGTGTGAAAAAAAAAAAAAAAAAAAGACAACACTTTGAAGAAATAAGGTCTAATCACAGCTGGAAAAATAAAAAGGACATGTCTTAAAGCTCAATTTCAACGCATTATGAGACACATGCAAATTCAACCACAAAGAGGTATCAGCTCACACCACTCAGAATAACCATCAGCAAAAACTACAAAGAAAAAATCCTGAAGGTGCTGGGAAGAAATACATGCCCTCCACTTTAAGTGGGACGTAACCTGGAAAGAGCCACTAAGGAGAACAGAACGGAGGTGCCTTTAAAAGTAAACATTGAGCTACCATATGATCCAGCAGACCTATTCCTGGACCTATAAACTAAGAAGACAGAATTGGAAGGACACAGCCACGCAAATCTGCATTCCATAGTATTACAATAGCCAAGATATGGAAGTAACCAAAAAGTCCACCGACAGATGGGTGGACAAAGAAGAACTGCTACCTGTATAGATGGAATATGAGCTAGTGAAAAAATGAAACAATGCCATTTGCAGCACCGTAGATGAGTCTAGAAGTAATCACGCAACTTGGAGTAAGTGAGAAAGCGAAAGACACATATCCTATCATATCACATATAGGGGTTACCTAAAAAATGATACAAACAAAGATATTTCCACAGACAAACACTATCATAGATTCATTTAAAAAACTTATGGTTCACCAAATGGAAAGGTGTGAGGATTGGATACATTACCATATTGAGGTTAACAGAGACATACAAACACATGTGAAATACATAATCACCAAAGACCTACGCAATACCAAGGGAAGACTACTCAACATTGTGTCATAACCTACATGGGAAAAGGATCCGAAGAACAATAGATATATGTATATGTGTGAAAGAACCACATCTTGCACACCTAGAACAAACAAAACATTGTAATCAAGTTTGCTGTGATAAAAAATAAAAATTAAGTTAAAAATACCAAGAAGAAATAATGAGACATAAACTTAAAGGGCTTTGTCCTCGCACATTCCATTCTAATTTACAACCTAGAACACCACTTCCAGTAAGGCACTGTTGCCCTAGTAACCAGATTTGGTAAAGGAGAAATGCTGCCGCCTTGTGGCCGATTCCCGCAAGAGCAGCTTTTAACCCACAGCTAATGGTCACTTATCATTCACAAGGACTCAGGGCTGTAAAGGACACCTGCCCTCAAAATTGTGCTGAGGTAGGGAATGGATAAAAAAAAGTCAAAACAGGCAGAATTTTCAAAAAGATAGTATGAAGAGGCAAATTTTACTCACCCTCTTTTTAAAGAAAGGAAAATGGATAAAAGCTCAACCTCAGGAAGTATTAGACTCATGCAATCTAATCTACAAAAAGTTTTCAACTCACACCAGTCGACTGACCATTGGCAAAAGGACTACAAACAATAAATGCTGAAGTGGTTTTAGAGAACTGTGTACCCTCTAGCTGCTGGTGAGATGTAAGAGGGTTAAACGTTAATAATGAGAACAGAAAGGAGCTGCGTTTAAAAGGAAAAATTGAGGTACCATTCAATCCAGCAGGCGCACCAGTGGTCCTCTCACCTGAGAAGACCAGAATGAAGAAGACCCAGGCTGCAAAAGCTGCACTGCAGCCTGATTCACAATAGACAAGACAGTGAAGCAACCAAAATGTCCATCAACAGAAGAAAGGATAAAGAAGAAGTCGTCCATGTACACAATGAATACTAGCTATGGAAAACAATGAAACAGTGCTCTTTGAGGCACCATAGATGATCTTGGAGATAATCACAGAACATGAGGTAAGTCGGAAAGCAAAAGTCCTATATCCTATGATATCACTTATAGGCGTTATCTAATAACTGACACAAATGAACATATTTCCACAGAGAAAGTCAATCACAGACTTATTAAAAAAAACTATGCTTATCTAAAAGGAAAGGTGGGGGAAGTGGATAAATGAAGATTAGCGTTACCATATGTATACAAATACATATTATATACATATATCAAAAAGACAGACCATATGGCAAAGAAGGTTTACGGAACACTCTGTAATAATTTACACGGGAAGAGGATCTCTACATAAATAGTTATATAGAATATGTAGATAAACCAGAGTGTGTACACCTTGGACGAGCAACATTCTAACCATTACCCCAATTGAAAAAATTAAAACAACGAACTAGGAGTAATGAGACATAAACTTATGGGGGGTTTTCCTGGCACATTCCATCCAAATTTAAAACCTAGGCAAAGAACTTCCAGAACGGCTCTGCTGCACTAGTACCCAGATTTGGGAATGGAGAAATGCTGCATCCTTGTGGCCGTTTCCCACAACAGCAGCTTTAAACCCACTGCAAAAGGTCACTAAATATTCACCAATTGCAGTTCTGTAAATGACACCGGCCCTCCAAAAGGTACTGAGGTCGAAAATCGACCAAAAATTTCCAGTGTGCAACCTTCCAAAAAGAAAATTTGAAGAGGTATATTATAGTCACACTTTTTTCTTTTTTCTTTTAACAGAAAAAAAAAAGCCGTGGAAAAATGATGAATTGTAGGAATTTTTACAGACATGTAAACCCAAATTACAAAAACCTATCAGCTCATACCAGTCAGAACGGCCATCAACAAGAATGCTGCAAACAATAAATGCTGACGTGATTGTGGAGAAATGCGTACCCTCGATTCTAAGGGGGACGTGGTAAGAGCCACTAATGAAAGCACAACTGAGGTGCCTTGAAAAGGTAAACGTTGACCTACCATACCAGTGAATCAATCATACCCACTGCTGGGTCTAAAACCTGAGAAAATGAAAATCAAAAATCACAGGCTGGCAATCCTGCACTCCAGCAATATTTACCATAGGCAACACTTGGAAGCAACGAAAATGTCCATCAACAGAGGAATGCACCAAGAAGAAGTGGTCCATGTACACAATGGAATATTAGCCATGGAAAACATTGAAGCACTGCTCTTTGAGGCACCATAGATGAGCCTGGAGATATTCACAAAACATGAAGTAGGTCGGAAAGCAATAGACCTATATCCTATATTATCACTTATGGCATTATCTAATAACTGACACAGATGAACATATTTCCAAAGAGAAAGACACTCACAGGCTTAGAAAACAAACTATGCTCATCTGAAAGGAAAGGAGGTGGGAAATTGAGAAATGAAGATTAGTGTTACTCTACATATACAAATACATATTATATACATGTATCAAAAAGACCGAACATATAACAAGGGAGGTCGACGGAACACTGTAATATTTTACATGGGAAGAGTATCTGTACATTAATAGACATACATAATGTACAGATGAACCAGATTGTGTACACCAAAGACAAACAATATTCTAAACTTTACCCAGATTAAAAAAATTGTAAAAACCAAGAAGAAGTAATGAGACATAAACTTATGGGGACTTCTCCTGGCAAATTCCATTCTAATTTACAACCTAGGACAATGACTTCCAGAAAGGCTCTGCTGCCCTAGTACCCAGATTGGGGAATGGAGAAATGCTACCTCCTTGTGGCCATTTCGACAACAGCAGCTTTGTACCCACTGCAAAAGGTCACTAAATTTTCACCAACTTGCAGTTCTGTAAATGACACCTGCCCTCCAGAAAATTTCTGGGATCAAAAATCGACCAAAAACTTCACAATAGGGCAACCTTCGAAGAAGACAATTTCAAGAGCTATATTGTACTCACGGTTTTTTTCTTTTAAGAGAAAAGCGAAAGGGGTAGGAATATGACGAATTTTAAAAATTTTAATGACATGCATACCCATATTACAAAAACCTATCAGCTCACAGCAGTCAGAATGGCCATTAGGAAAAATGCTGCAAAAAATAAAAGGTGAAGGGAGTGTGGAGAAATGCGTACCCTCGGTTGTAAGGGGGGGCATGTAAAGAGCCACTAATGAAAACACAATGTAGGTGCTTCGAAAAGGGAAACATTGAGCTACCAGTCAATCAATCACAACCACTGCTTGGCCAATCACCTGAGAAAATGAGAATCAAAAAGTCACAGGCTGGCAAATCTGTACGCCAGCAAGATTTACCATAGCCAGCACTTGGAAGCAATGAAAATGTCCATCAACCGAGGAATGCACCAAGAAGAAGTGGTCCACGTACACAATGGAATATTACTCTAATAATAAATATAAATTAAATTTAAAAACAAACAAAAGCAAGGAGACATCAACATTTGTGGGTTTATCCGCGCACATTGCACTCTAATTTATAACCGAAAAACACCACTGGACGGTAGGTCTGTTTCCCTAGTACCAGCAAGGGGAACGTAGAAAGGCTGCCGCTCTCTGGCCGTTACCTGCAAAAGCAGGTTTAAAGCCTGAGCTAATGGTCACTTCATATGAACAAGTACTGCAGGGCTGTAAATGAAACCTACCCTCAAAATGTCTTGAGGGAGATAATGGCCAAAATATTTCAAATGGTGACACATACTTTAAGAAAACACTTTGAAGAAATAAGCTCTAATCACAGCTGGAAAAATAAAAAGGACATGTCTGAAGGCTCAATTTCAACGCATTATGAGACACATGCAAATTCAACCACAAAGAGGTATCAGCTCACACCACTCAGAATAACCATCAGCAAAAACTACAAAGAAAAAATCCTGAAGGTGCTGGGAAGAAATACATGCCCTCCACTTTAAGTGGGACGTAACCTGGAAAGAGCCACTAAGGAGAACAGAACAGAGGTGCCTTTAAAAGGTAAACATTGAGCTACCATATGATCCAGCAGACCTATTCCTGGACCTATAAACTAAGAAGACAGAATTGGAAGGACACAGCCACGCAAATCTGCATTCCATAGTATTACAATAGCCAAGATATGGAAGTAACCAAAAAGTCCACCGACAGATGGGTGGACAAAGAAGAACTGCTACCTGTATAGATGGAATATGAGCTAGTGAAAAAATGAAACAATGCCATTTGCAGCACCGTAGATGAGTCTAGAAGTAATCACGCAACTTGGAGTAAGTGAGAAAGCGAAAGGCACATATCCTATCATATCACATATAGGGGTTACCTAAAAAATGATACAAACAAAGATATTTCCACAGACAAACACTATCATAGATTCATTTAAAAAACTTATGGTTCACCAACTGGAAAGGTGTGAGGATTGGATACATTACCATATTGAGGTTAACAGAGACATACAAACACATGTGAAATACATAATCACCAAAGACCTACGCAATACCAAGGGAAGACTACTCAACATTGTGTCATAACCTACATGGGAAAAGAATCCGAAGAACAATAGATATATGTATATGTGTGAAAGAACCACATCTTGCACACCTAGAACAAACAAAACATTGTAATCAAGTTTGCTGTGATAAAAAATAAAAATTAAGTTAAAAATACCAAGAAGAAATAATGAGACATAAACTTAAAGGGCTTTGTCCTCGCACATTCCATTCTAATTTACAACCTAGAACACCACTTCCAGTAAGGCTCTGTTGCCCTAGTAACCAGATTTGGTAAAGGAGAAATGCTGCCGCCTTGTGGCCGATTCCCGCAAGAGCAGCTTTTAACCCACAGCTAATGGTCACTTATCATTCACAAGGACTCAGGGCTGTAAAGGACACCTGCCCTCAAAATTGTGCTGAGGTAGGGAATCGATAAAAGAATTCAAAACAGGCAAAATGTTCACGAAGATAGTATGAAGAGGTAAGTTTTACTCACTCTCTTTTTAAAGAAAGGAAAATGGATAAAAGCTCAGCCTCAGGAAGTATTAGACTCATGCAATCTAATCTACAAAAACTTTTCAACTTCCACCAGTCGAATGACCTTTGGCAAAAAGTCTACAAACAATAAATGCTGAAGAGGTTTTAGAGAACTGTGTACCCTCTAGCTGCTGGTGAGATGTAAGAGGGTTAAATGCTAATAATGAGAACAGAAAGGAGCTGCGTTTAAAAGGAAAAATTGAGGTACCATTCAATCCAGCAGGCGCACCAATGGGCCTCTCACCTGAGAAGACCAGAATGAAGAAGACCCGGGCTGCAAAAGCTGCACTGCAGCCTGATTCACAATAGAAAAGACAGTGAAGCAACCAAAATGTCCATCAACAGATGAAAGGATAAAGAAGAAGTGGTCCATGTACACAATGAATACTAGCCATGGAAAACCATGAAACACTGCTCTTTGAGGCACCATAGATGATCTTGGAGATAATCACAGAACATGAGGTAAGTCGGAAAGCAAAAGTCCTATATCCTATGATATCACTTATAGGCGTTATCTAATAACTGACACAAATGTACATATTTCCACACAGAAAGTCAATCACAGACTTATTAAAAAAAACTATGCTTATCTAAAAGGAAAGGTGGGGGGAATGGATAAATGAAGATTAGCGTTACCATATGTATACAAATTTATATTATATACATATATCCAAAAGACCAACCATATAGCAAGGAAGGATTACGGAACACTCTGTAATAATTTACACGGGAAGAGGATCTCTACATAAATAGTTATATAGAATATGTAGATGAACCAGAGTGTGTACACCTTGGACGAGCAACATTCTAACCATTACCCCAATTGAAAAAATTAAAACAACGAACTAGGAGTAATGAGACATAAACTTATGGGGGGTTTTCCTGGCACATTCCCTCCAAATTTAAAACCTAGGCAAACAACTTCCAGAACGGCTCTGCTGCCCTAGTACCCAGATTGGGGAATGGAGAAATGCTGCATCCTTGTGGCCGTTTCCCACAAGAGCAGCTTTAAACCCACTGCAAAAGGTCACTAAATATTCACCAATTGCAGGTCTGTAAATGACACCGGCCCTCCAAAAGGTACTGAGGTCGAAAATCGACCAAAAATTTCCAGTGTGCAACCTTCCAAAAAGAAAATTTGAAGAGGTATATTATAGTCACACTTTTTTCTTTTTTCTTTTAACAGAAAAGAAAAAGCCGTGGAAAAATGATGAATTGTAGGAATTTTTACAGACATGTAAACCCAAATTACAAAAACCTATCAGCTCATACCAGTCAGAACGGCCATCAAGAAGAATGCTGCAAACAATAAATGCTGACGTGATTGTGGAGAAATGCGTACCCTCGATTCTAAGGGGGACGTGGTAAGAGCCACTAATGAAAGCACAACTGAGGTGCCTTGAAAAGGTAAACGTGGACCTACCATACCAGTGAATCAATCATACCCACTGCTGGGTCTAAAACCTGAGAAAATGAAAATCAAAAATCACAGGCTGGCAATCCTGCACTCCAGCAATATTTACCATAGGCAACACTTGGAAGCAACGAAAATGTCCATCAACAGAGGAATGCACCAAGAAGAAGTGGTCCATGTACACAATGGAATATTAGCCATGGAAAACATTGAAGCACTGCTCTTTGAGGCACCATAGATGAGCCTGGAGATATTCACAAAACATGAAGTAGGTCGGAAAGCAATAGACCTATATCCTATATTATCACTTATGGCATTATCTAATAACTGACACAGATGAACATATTTCCAAAGAGAAAGACACTCACAGGCTTAGAAAACAAACTATGCTCATCTGAAAGGAAAGGAGGGGGGAAATTGAGAAATGAAGATTAGTGTTACTATACATATACAAATACATATTATATACATGTATCAAAAAGACCGAACATATAACAAGGGAGGTCGACGGAACACTGTAATATTTTACATGGGAAGAGTATCTGTACATTAATAGACATACATAATGTACAGATGAACCAGATTGTGTACACCAAAGACAAACAATATTCTAAACTTTACCCAGATTAAAAAAATTGTAAAAACCAAGAAGAAGTAATGAGACATAAACTTATGGGGACTTCTCCTGGCAAATTCCATTCTAATTTACAACCTAGGACAATGACTTCCAGAAAGGCTCTGCTGCCCTAGTACCCAGATTGGGGAATGGAGAAATGCTACCTCCTTGTGGCCGTTTCCCACAACAGCAGCTTTGAACCCACTGCAAAAGGTCACTAAATTTTCACCAACTTGCAGTTCTGTAAATGACACCTGCCCTCCAGAAAATTTCTGGGATCAAAAATCGACCAAAAACTTCACAATAGGGCAACCTTCGAAGAAGACAATTTCAAGAGCTATATTGTACTCACGGTTTTTTTCTTTTAAGAGAAAAGCGAAAGGGGTAGGAATATGACGAATTTTAAAAATTTTAATGACATGCATACCCATATTACAAAAACCTATCAGCTCACAGCAGTCAGAATGGCCATTAGGAAAAATGCTGCAAAAAATAAAAGGTGAAGGGAGTGTGGAGAAATGCGTACCCTCGGTTGTAAGGGGGGGCATGTAAAGAGCCACTAATGAAAACACAATGTAGGTGCTTCGAAAAGGGAAACATTGAGCTACCAGTCAATCAATCACAACCACTGCTTGGCCAATCACCTGAGAAAATGAGAATCAAAAAGTCACAGGCTGGCAAATCTGTACGCCAGCAAGATTTACCATAGCCAGCACTTGGAAGCAATGAAAATGTCCATCAACCGAGGAATGCACCACGAAGAAGTGGTCCACGTACACAATGGAATATTACTCTAATAATAAATATAAATTAAATTTAAAAACAAACAAAAGCAAGGAGACATCAACATTTGTGGGTTTATCCGCGCACATTGCACTCTAATTTATAACCGAAAAACACCACTGGACGGTAGGTCTGTTTCCCTAGTACCAGCAAGGGGAACGTAGAAAGGCTGCCGCTCTCTGGCCGTTACCTGCAAAAGCAGGTTTAAAGCCTGAGCTAATGGTCACTTCATATGAACAAGTACTGCAGGGCTGTAAATGAAACCTACCCTCAAAATGTCTTGAGGGAGATAATGGCCAAAATATTTCAAATGGTGACACATACTTTAAGAAAACACTTTGAAGAAATAAGCTCTAATCACAGCTGGAAAAATAAAAAGGACATGTCTGAAGGCTCAATTTCAACGCATTATGAGACACATGCAAATTCAACCACAAAGAGGTATCAGCTCACACCACTCAGAATAACCATCAGCAAAAACTACAAAGAAAAAATCCTGAAGGTGCTGGGAAGAAATACATGCCCTCCACATTAAGTGGGACGTAACCTGGAAAGAGCCACTAAGGAGAACAGAACAGAGGTGCCTTTAAAAGGTAAACATTGAGCTACCATATGATCCAGCAGACCTATTCCTGGACCTATAAACTAAGAAGACAGAATTGGAAGGACACAGCCACGCAAATCTGCATTCCATAGTATTACAATAGCCAAGATATGGAAGTAACCAAAAAGTCCACCGACAGATGGGTGGACAAAGAAGAACTGCTACCTGTATAGATGGAATATGAGCTAGTGAAAAAATGAAACAATGCCATTTGCAGCACCGTAGATGAGTCTAGAAGTAATCACGCAACTTGGAGTAAGTGAGAAAGCGAAAGGCACATATCCTATCATATCACATATAGGGGTTACCTAAAAAATGATACAAACAAAGATATTTCCACAGACAAACACTATCATAGATTCATTTAAAAAACTTATGGTTCACCAAATGGAAAGGTGTGAGGATTGGATACATTACCATATTGAGGTTAACAGAGACATACAAACACATGTGAAATACATAATCACCAAAGACCTACGCAATACCAAGGGAAGACTACTCAACATTGTGTCATAACCTACATGGGAAAAGAATCCGAAGAACAATAGATATATGTATATGTGTGAAAGAACCCCATCTTGCACACCTAGAACAAACAAAACATTGTAATCAAGTTTGCTGTGATAAAAAATAAAAATTAAGTTAAAAATACCAAGAAGAAATAATGAGACATAAACTTAAAGGGCTTTGTCCTCGCACATTCCATTCTAATTTACAACCTAGAACACCACTTCCAGTAAGGCTCTGTTGCCCTAGTAACCAGATTTGGTAAAGGAGAAATGCTGCCGCCTTGTGGCCGATTCCCGCAAGAGCAGCTTTTAACCCACAGCTAATGGTCACTTATCATTCACAAGGACTCAGGGCTGTAAAGGACACCTGCCCTCAAAATTGTGCTGAGGTAGGGAATGGATAAAAGAATTCAAAACAGGCAAAAGGTTCACGAAGATAGTATGAAGAGGTAAGTTTTACTCACTCTCTTTTTAAAGAAAGGAAAATGGATAAAAGCTCAGCCTCAGGAAGTATTAGACTCATGCAATCTAATCTACAAAAACTTTTCAACTTCCACCAGTCGAATGACCTTTGGCAAAAAGTCTACAAACAATAAATGCTGAAGAGGTTTTAGAGAACTGTGTACCCTCTAGCTGCTGGTGAGATGTAAGAGGGTTAAATGCTAATAATGAGAACAGAAAGGAGCTGCGTTTAAAAGGAAAAATTGAGGTACCATTCAATCCAGCAGGCGCACCAATGGGCCTCTCACCTGAGAAGACCAGAATGAAGAAGACCCGGGCTGCAAAAGCTGCACTGCAGCCTGATTCACAATAGAAAAGACAGTGAAGCAACCAAAATGTCCATCAACAGATGAAAGGATAAAGAAGAAGTGGTCCATGTACACAATGAATACTAGCCATGGAAAACCATGAAACACTGCTCTTTGAGGCACCATAGATGATCTTGCAGATAATCACAGAACATGACGTAAGTCGGAAAGCAAAAGTCCTATATCCTATGATATCACTTATAGGCGTTATCTAATAACTGACACAAATGTACATATTTCCACACAGAAAGTCAATCACAGACTTATTAAAAAAAACTATGCTTATCTAAAAGGAAAGGTGGGGGGAATGGATAAATGAAGATTAGCGTTACCATATGTATACAAATATATATTATATACATATATCCAAAAGACCAACCATATAGCAAGGAAGGATTACGGAACACTCTGTAATAATTTACACGGGAAGAGGATCTCTACATAAATAGTTATATAGAATATTTAGATGAACCAGAGTGTGTACACCTTGGATGAGCAACATTCTAACCATTACCCCAATTGAAAAAATTAAAACAACGAACTAGGAGTAATGAGACATAAACATATGGGGGGTTTTCCTGGCACATTCCCTCCAAATTTAAAACCTAGGCAAACAACTTCCAGAACGGCTCTGCTGCCCTAGTACCCAGATTGGGGAATGGAGAAATGCTGCATCCTTGTGGCCGTTTCCCACAAGAGCAGCTTTAAACCCACTGCAAAAGGTCACTAAATATTCACCAATTGCAGGTCTGTAAATGACACCGGCCCTCCAAAAAATACTGAGGTCAAAAATCGACCAAAAAATTCCAGAGTGCAACCTTCCAAAAAGAAAATTTGAAGAGGTATATTATAGTCACACTTTTTTGCTTTTTTCTTTTAACAGAAAAGAAAAAGGCGTGGAAAAATGATGAATTGTAGGAATTTTTACAGACATGTAAACGCAAATTACAAAAACCTATCAGCTCACACCAGTCAGAACGGCCATCAACAAAAATGCTGCAAACAATAAATGCTGACGTGATTGTGGAGAAATGCGTACCCTCGATTCTAAGGGGGACGTGGTAAGAGCCACTAATGAAAGCACAATTGAGGTGCCTTGAAAAGGTAAACGTTGACCTACCATACCAGTGAATCAATCATACCCACTGCTGGGTCTAAAACCTGAGAAAATGAAAATCAAAAATCACAGGCTGGCAATCCTGCACTCCAGCAATATTTACCATAGGCAACACTTGGAAGCAACGAAAATGTCCATCAACAGAGGAATGCACCAAGAAGAAGTGGTCCATGTACACAATGGAATATTAGCCATGGAAAACATTGAAGCACTGCTCTTTGAGGCACCATAGATGAGCCTGGAGATATTCACAAAACATGAAGTAGGTCGGAAAGCAATAGACCTATATCCTATATTATCACTTATGGCATTATCTAATAACTGACACAGATGAACATATTTCCAAAGAGAAAGACACTCACAGGCTTAGAAAACAAACTATGCTCATCTGAAAGGAAAGGAGGGGGGAAATTGAGAAATGAAGATTAGTGTTACTATACATATACAAATACATATTATATACATGTATCAAAAACACTGAACATATAACAAGGGAGGTCGACGGAACACTGTAATATTTTACATGGGAAGAGTATCTGTACATTAATAGACATACATAATGTACAGATGAACCAGATTGTGTACACCAAAGACAAACAATATTCTAAACTTTACCCAGATTAAAAAAATTGTAAAAACCAAGAAGAAGTAATGAGACATAAACTTATGGGGACTTCTCCTGGCAAATTCCATTCTAATTTACAACCTAGGACAATGACTTCCAGAAAGGCTCTGCTGCCCTAGTACCCAGATTGGGGAATGGAGAAATGCTACCTCCTTGTGGCCGTTTCCCACAACAGCAGCTTTGAACCCACTGCAAAAGGTCACTAAATTTTCACCAACTTGCAGTTCTGTAAATGACACCTGCCCTCCAGAAAATTTCTGGGATCAAAAATCGACCAAAAACTTCACAATAGGGCAACCTTCGAAGAAGACAATTTCAAGAGCTATATTGTACTCACGGTTTTTTCTTTTAAGAGAAAAGCGAAAGGCGTAGGAATATGACGAATTTTAAAAATTTTAATGACATGCATACCCATATTACAAAAACCTATCAGCTCACAGCAGTCAGAATGGCCATTAGGAAAAATGCTGCAAAAAATAAAAGGTGAAGGGAGTGTGGAGAAATGCGTACCCTCGGTTGTAAGGGGGGCATGTAAAGAGCCACTAATGAAAACACAATGTAGGTGCTTCGAAAAGGGAAACATTGAGCTACCAGTCAATCAATCACAACCACTGCTTGGCCAATCACCTGAGAAAATGAGAATCAAAAAGTCACAGGCTGGCAAATCTGTACGCCAGCAAGATTTACCATAGCCAGCACTTGGAAGCAATGAAAATGTCCATCAACCGAGGAATGCACCAAGAAGAAGTGGTCCACGTACACAATGGAATATTACTCTAATAATAAATATAAATTAAATTTAAAAACAAACAAAAGCAAGGAGACATCAACATTTGTGGGTTTATCCGCGCACATTGCACTCTAATTTATAACCGAAAAACACCACTGGACGGTAGGTCTGTTTCCCTAGTACCAGCAAGGGGAACGTAGAAAGGCTGCCGCTCTCTGGCCGTTACCTGCAAAAGCAGGTTTAAAGCCTGAGCTAATGGTCACTTCATATGAACAAGTACTGCAGGGCTGTAAATGAAACCTGCCCTCAAAATGTCTTGAGGGAGATAATGGCCAAAATATTTCAAAAGGTGACACATACTTTAAAAAAACACTTTGAAGAAATAAGCTCTAATCACAGCTGGAAAAATAAAAAGGACATGTCTTAAAGCTCAATTTCAACGCATTATGAGACACATGCAAATTCAACCACAAAGAGGTATCAGCTCACACCACTCAGAATAACCATCAGCAAAAACTACAAAGAAAAAATCCTGAAGGTGCTGGGAAGAAATACATGCCCTCCACTTTAAGTGGGACGTAACCTGGAAAGAGCCACTAAGGAGAACAGAACAGAGGTGCCTTTAAAAGGTAAACATTGAGCTACCATATGATCCAGCAGACCTATTCCTGGACCTATAAACTAAGAAGACAGAATTGGAAGGACACAGCCACGCAAATCTGCATTCCATAGTATTACAATAGCCAAGATATGGAAGTAACCAAAAAGTCCACCGACAGATGGGTGGACAAAGAAGAACTGCTACCTGTATAGATGGAATATGAGCTAGTGAAAAAATGAAACAATGCCATTTGCAGCACCATAGATGAGTCTAGAAGTAATCACGCAACTTGGAGTAAGTGAGAAAGCGAAAGACACATATCCTATCATATCACATATAGGGGTTACCTAAAAAATGATACAAACAAAGATATTTCCACAGACAAACACTATCATAGATTCATTTAAAAAACTTATGGTTCACCAAATGGAAAGGTGTGAGGATTGGATACATTACCATATTGAGGTTAACAGAGACATACAAACACATGTGAAATACATAATCACCAAAGACCTACGCAATACCAAGGGAAGACTACTCAACATTGTGTCATAACCTACATGGGAAAAGGATCCGAAGAACAATAGATATATGTATATGTGTGAAAGAACCACATCTTGCACACCTAGAACAAACAAAACATTGTAATCAAGTTTGCTGTGATAAAAAATAAAAATTAAGTTAAAAATACCAAGAAGAAATAATGAGACATAAACTTAAAGGGCTTTGTCCTCGCACATTCCATTCTAATTTACAACCTAGAACACCACTTCCAGTAAGGCTCTGTTGCCCTAGTAACCAGATTGGGTAAAGGAGATATGCTGCCGACTTGTGGCCGATTCCCGCAAGAGCAGCTTTTAACCCACAGCTAATGGTCACTTATCATTCACAAGGACTCAGGGCTGTAAAGGACACCTGCCCTCAAAATTGTGCTGAGGTAGGGAATGGATAAAAGAATTCAAAACAGGCAAAATGTTCACGAAGATAGTATGGAGAGGTAAGTTTTACTCACTCTCTTTTTAAAGAAAGGAAAATGGATAAAAGCTCAGCCTCAGGAAGTATTAGACTCATGCAATCTAATCTACAAAAACTTTTCAACTTCCACCAGTCGAATGACCTTTGGCAAAAAGTCTACAAACAATAAATGCTGAAGAGGTTTTAGAGAACTGTGTACCCTCTAGCTGCTGGTGAGATGTAAGAGGGTTAAATGCTAATAATGAGAACAGAAAGGAGCTGCGTTTAAAAGGAAAAATTGAGGTACCATTCAATCCAGCAGGCGCACCAATGGGCCTCTCACCTGAGAAGACCAGAATGAAGAAGACCCGGGCTGCAAAAGCTGCACTGCAGCCTGATTCACAATAGAAAAGACAGTGAAGCAACCAAAATGTCCATCAACAGATGAAAGGATAAAGAAGAAGTGGTCCATGTACACAATGAATACTAGCCATGGAAAACCATGAAACACTGCTCTTTGAGGCACCATAGATGATCTTGGAGATAATCACAGAACATGAGGTAAGTCGGAAAGCAAAAGTCCTATATCCTATGATATCACTTATAGGCGTTATCTAATAACTGACACAAATGTACATATTTCCACACAGAAAGTCAATCACAGACTTATTAAAAAAAAACTATGCTTATCTAAAAGGAAAGGTGGGGGGAATGGATAAATGAAGATTAGCGTTACCATATGTATACAAATATATATTATATACATATATCCAAAAGACCAACCATATAGCAAGGAAGGATTACGGAACACTCTGTAATAATTTACACGGGAAGAGGATCTCTACATAAATAGTTATATAGAATATGTAGATGAACCAGAGTGTGTACACCTTGGACGAGCAACATTCTAACCATTACCCCAATTGAAAAAATTAAAACAACGAACTAGGAGTAATGAGACATAAACTTATGGGGGGTTTTCCTGGCACATTCCCTCCAAATTTAAAACCTAGGCAAACAACTTCCAGAACGGCTCTGCTGCCCTAGTACCCAGATTGGGGAATGGAGAAATGCTGCATCCTTGTGGCCGTTTCCCACAAGAGCAGCTTTAAACCCACTGCAAAAGGTCACTAAATATTCACCAATTGCAGGTCTGTAAATGACACCGGCCCTCCAAAAAATACTGAGGTCGAAAATCGACCAAAAAATTCCAGAGTGCAACCTTCCAAAAAGAAAATTTGAAGAGGTATATTATAGTCACACTTTTTTGCTTTTTTCTTTTAACAGAAAAGAAAAAGCCGTGGAAAAATGATGAATTGTAGGAATTTTTACAGACATGTAAACCCAAATTACAAAAACCTATCAGCTCATACCAGTCAGAACGGCCATCAACAAGAATGCTGCAAACAATAAATGCTGACGTGATTGTGGAGAAATGCGTACCCTCGATTCTAATGGGGACGTGGTAAGCGCCACTAATGAAAGCACAACTGAGGTGCCTTGAAAAGGTAAACGTTGCCCTACCATACCAGTCAATCAATCATACCCACTGCTGGGTCTAAAACCTGAGAAAATGAAGATCAAAAATCACAGGCTGGCAATCCTGCACTCCAGCAATATTTACCATAGGCAACACTTGGAAGCAACGAAAATGTCCATCAACAGAGGAATGCACCAAGAAGAAGTGGTCCATGTACACAATGGAATATTAGCCATGGAAAACATTGAAGCACTGCTCTTTGAGGCTCCATAGATGAGCCTGGAGATATTCACAAAACATGAAGTAGGTCGGAAAGCAATAGACCTATATCCTATATTATCACTTATGGCATTATCTAATAACTGACACAGATGAACATATTTCCAAAGAGAAAGACACTCACAGGCTTAGAAAACAAACTATGCTCATCTGAAAGGAAAGGAGGGGGGAAATTGAGAAATGAAGATTAGTGTTACTATACATATACAAATACATATTATATACATGTATCAAAAAGACCGAACATATAACAAGGGAGGTCGACGGAACACTGTAATATTTTACATGGGAAGAGTATCTGTACATTAATAGACATACATAATGTACAGATGAACCAGATTGTGTACACCAAAGACAAACAATATTCTAAACTTTACCCAGATTAAAAAAATTGTAAAAACCAAGAAGAAGTAATGAGACATAAACTTATGGGGACTTCTCCTGGCAAATTCCATTCTAATTTACAACCTAGGACAATGACTTCCAGAAAGGCTCTGCTGCCCTAGTACCCAGATTGGGGAATGGAGAAATGCTACCTCCTTGTGGCCGTTTCCCACAACAGCAGCTTTGAACCCACTGCAAAAGGTCACTAAATTTTCACCAACTTGCAGTTCTGTAAATGACACCTGCCCTCCAGAAAATTTCTGGGATCAAAAATCGACCAAAAACTTCACAATAGGGCAACCTTCGAAGAAGACAATTTCAAGAGCTATATTGTACTCACGGTTTTTTTCTTTTAAGAGAAAAGCGAAAGGGGTAGGAATATGACGAATTTTAAAAATTTTAATGACATGCATACCCATATTACAAAAACCTATCAGCTCACAGCAGTCAGAATGGCCATTAGGAAAAATGCTGCAAAAAATAAAAGGTGAAGGGAGTGTGGAGAAATGCGTACCCTCGGTTGTAAGGGGGGGCATGTAAAGAGCCACTAATGAAAACACAATGTAGGTGCTTCGAAAAGGGAAACATTGAGCTACCAGTCAATCAATCACAACCACTGCTTGGCCAATCACCTGAGAAAATGAGAATCAAAAAGTCACAGGCTGGCAAATCTGTACGCCAGCAAGATTTACCATAGCCAGCACTTGGAAGCAATGAAAATGTCCATCAACCGAGGAATGCACCAAGAAGAAGTGGTCCACGTACACAATGGAATATTACTCTAATAATAAATATAAATTAAATTTAAAAACAAACAAAAGCAAGGAGACATCAACATTTGTGGGTTTATCCGCGCACATTGCACTCTAATTTATAACCGAAAAACACCACTGGACGGTAGGTCTGTTTCCCTAGTACCAGCAAGGGGAACGTAGAAAGGCTGCCGCTCTCTGGCCGTTACCTGCAAAAGCAGGTTTAAAGCCTGAGCTAATGGTCACTTCATATGAACAAGTACTGCAGGGCTGTAAATGAAACCTACCCTCAAAATGTCTTGAGGGAGATAATGGCCAAAATATTTCAAATGGTGACACATACTTTAAGAAAACACTTTGAAGAAATAAGCTCTAATCACAGCTGGAAAAATAAAAAGGACATGTCTGAAGGCTCAATTTCAACGCATTATGAGACACATGCAAATTCAACCACAAAGAGGTATCAGCTCACACCACTCAGAATAACCATCAGCAAAAACTACAAAGAAAAAATCCTGAAGGTGCTGGGAAGAAATACATGCCCTCCACTTTAAGTGGGACGTAACCTGGAAAGAGCCACTAAGGAGAACAGAACAGAGGTGCCTTTAAAAGGTAAACATTGAGCTACCATATGATCCAGCAGACCTATTCCTGGACCTATAAACTAAGAAGACAGAATTGGAAGGACACAGCCACGCAAATCTGCATTCCACAGTATTACAATAGCCAAGATATGGAAGTAACCAAAAAGTCCACCGACAGATGGGTGGACAAAGAAGAACTGCTACCTGTATAGATGGAATATGAGCTAGTGAAAAAATGAAACAATGCCATTTGCAGCACCGTAGATGAGTCTAGAAGTAATCACGCAACTTGGAGTAAGTGAGAAAGCGAAAGACACATATCCTATCATATCACATATAGGGGTTACCTAAAAAATGATACAAACAAAGATATTTCCACAGACAAACACTATCATAGATTCATTTAAAAAACTTATGGTTCACCAAATGGAAAGGTGTGAGGATTGGATACATTACCATATTGAGGTTAACAGAGACATACAAACACATGTGAAATACATAATCACCAAAGACCTACGCAATACCAAGGGAAGACTACTCAACATTGTGTCATAACCTACATGGGAAAAGGATCCGAAGAACAATAGATATATGTATATGTGTGAAAGAACCACATCTTGCACACCTAGAACAAACAAAACATTGTAATCAAGTTTGCTGTGATAAAAAATAAAAATTAAGTTAAAAATACCAAGAAGAAATAATGAGACATAAACTTAAAGGGCTTTGTCCTCGCACATTCCATTCTAATTTACAACCTAGAACACCACTTCCAGTAAGGCTCTGTTGCCCTAGTAACCAGATTTGGTAAAGGAGAAATGCTGCCGCCTTGTGGCCGATTCCCGCAAGAGCAGCTTTTAACCCACAGCTAATGGTCACTTATCATTCACAAGGACTCAGGGCTGTAAAGGACACCTGCCCTCAAAATTGTGCTGAGGTAGGGAATCGATAAAAGAATTCAAAACAGGCAAAATGTTCACGAAGATAGTATGAAGAGGTAAGTTTTACTCACTCTCTTTTTAAAGAAAGGAAAATGGATAAAAGCTCAGCCTCAGGAAGGATTAGACTCATGCAATCTAATCTACAAAAACTTTTCAACTTCCACCAGTCGAATGACCTTTGGCAAAAAGTCTACAAACAATAAATGCTGAAGAGGTTTTAGAGAACTGTGTACCCTCTAGCTGCTGGTGAGATGTAAGAGGGTTAAATGCTAATAATGAGAACAGAAAGGAGCTGCGTTTAAAAGGAAAAATTGAGGTACCATTCAATCCAGCAGGCGCACCAATGGGCCTCTCACCTGAGAAGACCAGAATGAAGAAGACCCGGGCTGCAAAAGCTGCACTGCAGCCTGATTCACAATAGAAAAGACAGTGAAGCAACCAAAATGTCCATCAACAGATGAAAGGATAAAGATGAAGTGGTCCATGTACACAATGAATACTAGCCATGGAAAACCATGAAACACTGCTCTTTGAGGCACCATAGATGATCTTGGAGATAATCACAGAACATGAGGTAAGTCGGAAAGCAAAAGTCCTATATCCTATGATATCACTTATAGGCGTTATCTAATAACTGACACAAATGTACATATTTCCACACAGAAAGTCAATCACAGACTTATTAAAAAAAACTATGCTTATCTAAAAGGAAAGGTGGGGGGAATGGATAAATGAAGATTAGCGTTACCATATGTATACAAATATATATTATATACATATATCCAAAAGACCAACCATATAGCAAGGAAGGATTACGGAACACTCTGTAATAATTTACACGGGAAGAGGATCTCTACATAAATAGTTATATAGAATATGTAGATGAACCAGAGTGTGTACACCTTGGACGAGCAACATTCTAACCATTACCCCAATTGAAAAAATTAAAACAACGAACTAGGAGTAATGAGACATAAACTTATGGGGGGTTTTCCTGGCACATTCCCTCCAAATTTAAAACCTAGGCAAACAACTTCCAGAACGGCTCTGCTGCCCTAGTACCCAGATTGGGGAATGGAGAAATGCTGCATCCTTGTGGCCGTTTCCCACAAGAGCAGCTTTAAACCCACTGCAAAAGGTCACTAAATATTCACCAATTGCAGGTCTGTAAATGACACCGGCCCTCCAAAAAATACTGAGGTCGAAAATCGACCAAAAAATTCCAGAGTGCAACCTTCCAAAAAGAAAATTTGAAGAGGTATATTATAGTCACACTTTTTTGCTTTTTTCTTTTAACAGAAAAGAAAAAGCCGTGGAAAAATGATGAATTGTAGGAATTTTTACAGACATGTAAACCCAAATTACAAAAACCTATCAGCTCATACCAGTCAGAACGGCCATCAACAAGAATGCTGCAAACAATAAATGCTGACGTGATTGTGGAGAAATGCGTACCCTCGATTCTAATGGGGACGTGGTAAGCGCCACTAATGAAAGCACAACTGAGGTGCCTTGAAAAGGTAAACGTTGCCCTACCATACCAGTCAATCAATCATACCCACTGCTGGGTCTAAAACCTGAGAAAATGAAGATCAAAAATCACAGGCTGGCAATCCTGCACTCCAGCAATATTTACCATAGGCAACACTTGGAAGCAACGAAAATGTCCATCAACAGAGGAATGCACCAAGAAGAAGTGGTCCATGTACACAATGGAATATTAGCCATGGAAAACATTGAAGCACTGCTCTTTGAGGCACCATAGATGAGCCTGGAGATATTCACAAAACATGAAGTAGGTCGGAAAGCAATAGACCTATATCCTATATTATCACTTATGGCATTATCTAATAACTGACACAGATGAACATATTTCCAAAGAGAAAGACACTCACAGGCTTAGAAAACAAACTATGCTCATCTGAAAGGAAAGGAGGGGGGAAATTGAGAAATGAAGATTAGTGTTACTATACATATACAAATACATATTATATACATGTATCAAAAAGACCGAACATATAACAAGGGAGGTCGACGGAACACTGTAATATTTTACATGGGAAGAGTATCTGTACATTAATAGACATACATAATGTACAGATGAACCAGATTGTGTACACCAAAGACAAACAATATTCTAAACTTTACCCAGATTAAAAAAATTGTAAAAACCAAGAAGAAGTAATGAGACATAAACTTATGGGGACTTCTCCTGGCAAATTCCATTCTAATTTACAACCTAGGACAATGACTTCCAGAAAGGCTCTGCTGCCCTAGTACCCAGATTGGGGAATGGAGAAATGCTACCTCCTTGTGGCCGTTTCCCACAACAGCAGCTTTGAACCCACTGCAAAAGGTCACTAAATTTTCACCAACTTGCAGTTCTGTAAATGACACCTGCCCTCCAGAAAATTTCTGGGATCAAAAATCGACCAAAAACTTCACAATAGGGCAACCTTCGAAGAAGACAATTTCAAGAGCTATATTGTACTCACGGTTTTTTTCTTTTAAGAGAAAAGCGAAAGGGGTAGGAATATGACGAATTTTAAAAATTTTAATGACATGCATACCCATATTACAAAAACCTATCAGCTCACAGCAGTCAGAATGGCCATTAGGAAAAATGCTGCAAAAAATAAAAGGTGAAGGGAGTGTGGAGAAATGCGTACCCTCGGTTGTAAGGGGGGGCATGTAAAGAGCCACTAATGAAAACACAATGTAGGTGCTTCGAAAAGGGAAACATTGAGCTACCAGTCAATCAATCACAACCACTGCTTGGCCAATCACCTGAGAAAATGAGAATCAAAAAGTCACAGGCTGGCAAATCTGTACGCCAGCAAGATTTACCATAGCCAGCACTTGGAAGCAATGAAAATGTCCATCAACCGAGGAATGCACCAAGAAGAAGTGGTCCACGTACACAATGGAATATTACTCTAATAATAAATATAAATTAAATTTAAAAACAAACAAAAGCAAGGAGACATCAACATTTGTGGGTTTATCCGCGCACATTGCACTCTAATTTATAACCGAAAAACACCACTGGACGGTAGGTCTGTTTCCCTAGTACCAGCAAGGGGAACGTAGAAAGGCTGCCGCTCTCTGGCCGTTACCTGCAAAAGCAGGTTTAAAGCCTGAGCTAATGGTCACTTCATATGAACAAGTACTGCAGGGCTGTAAATGAAACCTACCCTCAAAATGTCTTGAGGGAGATAATGGCCAAAATATTTCAAATGGTGACACATACTTTAAGAAAACACTTTGAAGAAATAAGCTCTAATCACAGCTGGAAAAATAAAAAGGACATGTCTGAAGGCTCAATTTCAACGCATTATGAGACACATGCAAATTCAACCACAAAGAGGTATCAGCTCACACCACTCAGAATAACCATCAGCAAAAACTACAAAGAAAAAATCCTGAAGGTGCTGGGAAGAAATACATGCCCTCCACTTTAAGTGGGACGTAACCTGGAAAGAGCCACTAAGGAGAACAGAACAGAGGTGCCTTTAAAAGGTAAACATTGAGCTACCATATGATCCAGCAGACCTATTCCTGGACCTATAAACTAAGAAGACAGAATTGGAAGGACACAGCCACGCAAATCTGCATTCCACAGTATTACAATAGCCAAGATATGGAAGTAACCAAAAAGTCCACCGACAGATGGGTGGACAAAGAAGAACTGCTACCTGTATAGATGGAATATGAGCTAGTGAAAAAATAAAACAATGCCATTTGCAGCACCGTAGATGAGTCTAGAAGTAATCACGCAACTTGGAGTAAGTGAGAATGCGAAAGACACATATCCTATCATATCACATATAGGGGTTACCTAAAAAATGATACAAACAAAGATATTTCCACAGACAAACACTATCATAGATTCATTTAAAAAACTTATGGTTCACCAAATGGAAAGGTGTGAGGATTGGATACATTACCATATTGAGGTTAACAGAGACATACAAACACATGTGAAATACATAATCACCAAAGACCTACGCAATACCAAGGGAAGACTACTCAACATTGTGTCATAACCTACATGGGAAAAGGATCCGAAGAACAATAGATATATGTATATGTGTGAAAGAACCACATCTTGCACACCTAGAACAAACAAAACATTGTAATCAAGTTTGCTGTGATAAAAAATAAAAATTAAGTTAAAAATACCAACAAGAAGTAATGAGACATAAACTTAAAGGGCTTTTCCCCTGCACATTCCATTCTAATTTACAACCTAGAACACCACTTCCAGTAAGGCTCTGTTGCCCTAGTAACCAGATTTGGTAAAGGAGAAATTCTGCTGCCTTGTGGCCAATTCCCGCAAGAGCAGCTTTTAACCCACAGCTTATGGTCACTTACCATTCAAAATGACTCAAGGCTGTAAAGGACACCTGCCCTCAAAATTGTGCTGAGGTAGGGAATGGATAAAAAAAAGTCAAAACAGGCAGAATTTTCAAGAAGATAGTATGAAGAGGCAAGTTTTACTCACCCTCTTTTTAAAGAAAGGAAAATGGATAAAAGCTCAACCTCAGGAAGTATTAGACTCATGCAATCTAATCTACAAAAAGTTTTCAACTCACACCAGTCGACTGACCATTGGCAAAAGGACTACAAACAATAAATGCTGAAGTGGTTTTAGAGAACTGTGTACCCTCTAGCTGCTGGTGAGATGTAAGAGGGTTAAACGTTAATAATGAGAA
The DNA here is from genome assembly GCF_965194825.1 of Balaenoptera physalus. Classification (NCBI taxonomy): domain Eukaryota; kingdom Metazoa; phylum Chordata; class Mammalia; order Artiodactyla; family Balaenopteridae; genus Balaenoptera; species Balaenoptera physalus. The sequence continues at coordinate 172,410 of NW_028125364.1, forward strand.
CAGAAAGGAGCTGCGTTTAAAAGGAAAAATTGAGGTACCATTCAATCCAGCAGGCGCACCAGTGGTCCTCTCACCTGAGAAGACCAGAATGAAGAAGACCCAGGCTGCAAAAGCTGCACTGCAGCCTGATTCACAATAGACAAGACAGTGAAGCAACCAAAATGTCCATCAACAGAAGAAAGGATAAAGAAGAAGTCGTCCATGTACACAATGAATACTAGCTATGGAAAACAATGAAACAGTGCTCTTTGAGGCACCATAGATGATCTTGGAGATAATCACAGAACATGAGGTAAGCCGGAAAGCAAAAGTCCTATATCCTATGATATCACTTATAGGCGTTATCTAATAACTGACACAAATGAACATATTTCCACAGAGAAAGTCAATCACAGACTTATTAAAAAAAACTATGCTTATCTAAAAGGAAAGGTGGGGGGAGTGGATAAATGAAGATTAGCGTTACCATATGTATACAAATACATATTATATACATATATCAAAAAGACAGACCATATAGCAAAGAAGGTTTACGGAACACTCTGTAATAATTTACACGGGAAGAGGATCTCTACATAAATAGTTATATAGAATATGTAGATAAACCAGAGTGTGTACACCTTGGACGAGCAACATTCTAACCATTACCCCAATTGAAAAAATTAAAACAACGAACTAGGAGTAATGAGACATAAACTTATGGGGGGTTTTCCTGGCACATTCCATCCAAATTTAAAACCTAGGCAAAGAACTTCCAGAACGGCTCTGCTGCACTAGTACCCAGATTTGGGAATGGAGAAATGCTGCATCCTTGTGGCCGTTTCCCACAACAGCAGCTTTAAACCCACTGCAAAAGGTCACTAAATATTCACCAATTGCAGATCTGTAAATGACACCGGCCCTCCAAAAGATACTGAGGTCGAAAATCGACCAAAAATTTCCAGTGTGCAACCTTCCAAAAAGAAAATTTGAAGAGGTATATTATAGTCACATTTTTTCTTTTTTCTTTTAACAGAAAAGAAAAAGCCGTGGAAAAATGATGAATTGTAGGAATTTTTACAGACATGTAAACCCAAATTACAAAAACCTATCAGCTCATACCAGTCAGAACGGCCATCAACAAGAATGCTGCAAACAATAAATGCTGACGTGATTGTGGAGAAATGCGTACCCTCGATTCTAATGGGGACGTGGTAAGCGCCACTAATGAAAGCACAACTGAGGTGCCTTGAAAAGGTAAACGTTGCCCTACCATACCAGTCAATCAATCATACCCACTGCTGGGTCTAAAACCTGAGAAAATGAAGATCAAAAATCACAGGCTGGCAATCCTGCACTCCAGCAATATTTACCATAGGCAACACTTGGAAGCAACGAAAATGTCCATCAACAGAGGAATGCACCAAGAAGAAGTGGTCCATGTACACAATGGAATATTAGCCATGGAAAACATTGAAGCACTGCTCTTTGAGGCACCATAGATGAGCCTGGAGATATTCACAAAACATGAAGTAGGTCGGAAAGCAATAGACCTATATCCTATATTATCACTTATGGCATTATCTAATAACTGACACAGATGAACATATTTCCAAAGAGAAAGACACTCACAGGCTTAGAAAACAAACTATGCTCATCTGAAAGGAAAGGAGGGGGGAAATTGAGAAATGAAGATTAGTGTTACTATACATATACAAATACATATTATATACATGTATCAAAAAGACCGAACATATAACAAGGGAGGTCGACGGAACACTGTAATATTTTACATGGGAAGAATATCTGTACATTAATAGACATACATAATGTACAGATGAACCAGATTGTGTACACCAAAGACAAACAATATTCTAAACTTTACCCAGATTAAAAAAATTGTAAAAACCAAGAAGAAGTAATGAGACATAAACTTATGGGGACTTCTCCTGGCAAATTCCATTCTAATTTACAACCTAGGACAATGACTTCCAGAAAGGCTCTGCTGCCCTAGTACCCAGATTGGGGAATGGAGAAATGCTACCTCCTTGTGGCCGTTTCCCACAACAGCAGCTTTGAACCCACTGCAAAAGGTCACTAAATTTTCACCAACTTGCAGTTCTGTAAATGACACCTGCCCTCCAGAAAATTTCTGGGATCAAAAATCGACCAAAAACTTCACAATAGGGCAACCTTCGAAGAAGACAATTTCAAGAGCTATATTGTACTCACGGTTTTTTTCTTTTAAGAGAAAAGCGAAAGGGATAGGAATATGACGAATTTTAAAAATTTTAATGACATGCATACCCATATTACAAAAACCTATCAGCTCACAGCAGTCAGAATGGCCATTAGGAAAAATGCTGCAAAAAATAAAAGGTGAAGGGAGTGTGGAGAAATGCGTACCCTCGGTTGTAAGGGGGGGCATGTAAAGAGCCACTAATGAAAACACAATGTAGGTGCTTCGAAAAGGGAAACATTGAGCTACCAGTCAATCAATCACAACCACTGCTTGGCCAATCACCTGAGAAAATGAGAATCAAAAAGTCACAGGCTGGCAAATCTGTACGCCAGCAAGATTTACCATAGCCAGCACTTGGAAGCAATGAAAATGTCCATCAACCGAGGAATGCACCAAGAAGAAGTGGTCCACGTACACAATGGAATATTACTCTAATAATAAATATAAATTAAATTTAAAAACAAACAAAAGCAAGGAGACATCAACATTTGTGGGTTTATCCGCGCACATTGCACTCTAATTTATAACCGAAAAACACCACTGGACGGTAGGTCTGTTTCCCTAGTACCAGCAAGGGGAACGTAGAAAGGCTGCCGCTCTCTGGCCGTTACCTGCAAAAGCAGGTTTAAAGCCTGAGCTAATGGTCACTTCATATGAACAAGTACTGCAGGGCTGTAAATGAAACCTACCCTCAAAATGTCTTGAGGGAGATAATGGCCAAAATATTTCAAATGGTGACACATACTTTAAGAAAACACTTTGAAGAAATAAGCTCTAATCACAGCTGGAAAAATAAAAAGGACATGTCTGAAGGCTCAATTTCAACGCATTATGAGACACATGCAAATTCAACCACAAAGAGGTATCAGCTCACACCACTCAGAATAACCATCAGCAAAAACTACAAAGAAAAAATCCTGAAGGTGCTGGGAAGAAATACATGCCCTCCACTTTAAGTGGGACGTAACCTGGAAAGAGCCACTAAGGAGAACAGAACAGAGGTGCCTTTAAAAGGTAAACATTGAGCTACCATATGATCCAGCAGACCTATTCCTGGACCTATAAACTAAGAAGACAGAATTGGAAGGACACAGCCACGCAAATCTGCATTCCACAGTATTACAATAGCCAAGATATGGAAGTAACCAAAAAGTCCACCGACAGATGGGTGGACAAAGAAGAACTGCTACCTGTATAGATGGAATATGAGCTAGTGAAAAAATAAAACAATGCCATTTGCAGCACCGTAGATGAGTCTAGAAGTAATCACGCAACTTGGAGTAAGTGAGAATGCGAAAGACACATATCCTATCATATCACATATAGGGGTTACCTAAAAAATGATACAAACAAAGATATTTCCACAGACAAACACTATCATAGATTCATTTAAAAAACTTATGGTTCACCAAATGGAAAGGTGTGAGGATTGGATACATTACCATATTGAGGTTAACAGAGACATACAAACACATGTGAAATACATAATCACCAAAGACCTACGCAATACCAAGGGAAGACTACTCAACATTGTGTCATAACCTACATGGGAAAAGGATCCGAAGAACAATAGATATATGTATATGTGTGAAAGAACCACATCTTGCACACCTAGAACAAACAAAATATTGTAATCAAGTTTGCTGTGATAAAAAATAAAAATTAAGTTAAAAATACCAACAAGAAGTAATGAGACATAAACTTAAAGGGCTTTTCCCCTGCACATTCCATTCTAATTTACAACCTAGAACACCACTTCCAGTAAGGCTCTGTTGCCCTAGTAACCAGATTTGGTAAAGGAGAAATTCTGCTGCCTTGTGGCCAATTCCCGCAAGAGCAGCTTTTAACCCACAGCTTATGGTCACTTACCATTCAAAATGACTCAAGGCTGTAAAGGACACCTGCCCTCAAAATTGTGCTGAGGTAGGGAATGGATAAAAAAAAGTCAAAACAGGCAGAATTTTCAAGAAGATAGTATGAAGAGGCAAGTTTTACTCACCCTCTTTTTAAAGAAAGGAAAATGGATAAAAGCTCAACCTCAGGAAGTATTAGACTCATGCAATCTAATCTACAAAAAGTTTTCAACTCACACCAGTCGACTGACCATTGGCAAAAGGACTACAAACAATAAATGCTGAAGTGGTTTTAGAGAACTGTGTACCCTCTAGCTGCTGGTGAGATGTAAGAGGGTTAAACGTTAATAATGAGAACAGAAAGGAGCTGCGTTTAAAAGGAAAAATTGAGGTACCATTCAATCCAGCAGGCGCACCAGTGGTCCTCTCACCTGAGAAGACCAGAATGAAGAAGACCCAGGCTGCAAAAGCTGCACTGCAGCCTGATTCACAATAGACAAGACAGTGAAGCAACCAAAATGTCCATCAACAGAAGAAAGGATAAAGAAGAAGTCGTCCATGTACACAATGAATACTAGCTATGGAAAACAATGAAACAGTGCTCTTTGAGGCACCATAGATGATCTTGGAGATAATCACAGAACATGAGGTAAGCCGGAAAGCAAAAGTCCTATATCCTATGATATCACTTATAGGCGTTATCTAATAACTGACACAAATGAACATATTTCCACAGAGAAAGTCAATCACAGACTTATTAAAAAAAACTATGCTTATCTAAAAGGAAAGGTGGGGGGAGTGGATAAATGAAGATTAGCGTTACCATATGTATACAAATACATATTATATACATATATCAAAAAGACAGACCATATAGCAAAGAAGGTTTACGGAACACTCTGTAATAATTTACACGGGAAGAGGATCTCTACATAAATAGTTATATAGAATATGTAGATAAACCAGAGTGTGTACACCTTGGACGAGCAACATTCTAACCATTACCCCAATTGAAAAAATTAAAACAACGAACTAGGAGTAATGAGACATAAACTTATGGGGGGTTTTCCTGGCACATTCCATCCAAATTTAAAACCTAGGCAAAGAACTTCCAGAACGGCTCTGCTGCACTAGTACCCAGATTTGGGAATGGAGAAATGCTGCATCCTTGTGGCCGTTTCCCACAACAGCAGCTTTAAACCCACTGCAAAAGGTCACTAAATATTCACCAATTGCAGATCTGTAAATGACACCGGCCCTCCAAAAGATACTGAGGTCGAAAATCGACCAAAAATTTCCAGTGTGCAACCTTCCAAAAAGAAAATTTGAAGAGGTATATTATAGTCACATTTTTTCTTTTTTCTTTTAACAGAAAAGAAAAAGCCGTGGAAAAATGATGAATTGTAGGAATTTTTACAGACATGTAAACCCAAATTACAAAAACCTATCAGCTCATACCAGTCAGAACGGCCATCAACAAGAATGCTGCAAACAATAAATGCTGACGTGATTGTGGAGAAATGCGTACCCTCGATTCTAATGGGGACGTGGTAAGCGCCACTAATGAAAGCACAACTGAGGTGCCTTGAAAAGGTAAACGTTGCCCTACCATACCAGTCAATCAATCATACCCACTGCTGGGTCTAAAACCTGAGAAAATGAAGATCAAAAATCACAGGCTGGCAATCCTGCACTCCAGCAATATTTACCATAGGCAACACTTGGAAGCAACGAAAATGTCCATCAACAGAGGAATGCACCAAGAAGAAGTGGTCCATGTACACAATGGAATATTAGCCATGGAAAACATTGAAGCACTGCTCTTTGAGGCACCATAGATGAGCCTGGAGATATTCACAAAACATGAAGTAGGTCGGAAAGCAATAGACCTATATCCTATATTATCACTTATGGCATTATCTAATAACTGACACAGATGAACATATTTCCAAAGAGAAAGACACTCACAGGCTTAGAAAACAAACTATGCTCATCTGAAAGGAAAGGAGGGGGGAAATTGAGAAATGAAGATTAGTGTTACTATACATATACAAATACATATTATATACATGTATCAAAAAGACCGAACATATAACAAGGGAGGTCGACGGAACACTGTAATATTTTACATGGGAAGAATATCTGTACATTAATAGACATACATAATGTACAGATGAACCAGATTGTGTACACCAAAGACAAACAATATTCTAAACTTTACCCAGATTAAAAAAATTGTAAAAACCAAGAAGAAGTAATGAGACATAAACTTATGGGGACTTCTCCTGGCAAATTCCATTCTAATTTACAACCTAGGACAATGACTTCCAGAAAGGCTCTGCTGCCCTAGTACCCAGATTGGGGAATGGAGAAATGCTACCTCCTTGTGGCCGTTTCCCACAACAGCAGCTTTGAACCCACTGCAAAAGGTCACTAAATTTTCACCAACTTGCAGTTCTGTAAATGACACCTGCCCTCCAGAAAATTTCTGGGATCAAAAATCGACCAAAAACTTCACAATAGGGCAACCTTCGAAGAAGACAATTTCAAGAGCTATATTGTACTCACGGTTTTTTTCTTTTAAGAGAAAAGGGTAGGAATATGACGAATTTTAAAAATTTTAATGACATGCATACCCATATTACAAAAACCTATCAGCTCACAGCAGTCAGAATGGCCATTAGGAAAAATGCTGCAAAAAATAAAAGGTGAAGGGAGTGTGGAGAAATGCGTACCCTCGGTTGTAAGGGGGGGCATGTAAAGAGCCACTAATGAAAACACAATGTAGGTGCTTCGAAAAGGGAAACATTGAGCTACCAGTCAATCAATCACAACCACTGCTTGGCCAATCACCTGAGAAAATGAGAATCAAAAAGTCACAGGCTGGCAAATCTGTACGCCAGCAAGATTTACCATAGCCAGCACTTGGAAGCAATGAAAATGTCCATCAACCGAGGAATGCACCAAGAAGAAGTGGTCCACGTACACAATGGAATATTACTCTAATAATAAATATAAATTAAATTTAAAAACAAACAAAAGCAAGGAGACATCAACATTTGTGGGTTTATCCGCGCACATTGCACTCTAATTTATAACCGAAAAACACCACTGGACGGTAGGTCTGTTTCCCTAGTACCAGCAAGGGGAACGTAGAAAGGCTGCCGCTCTCTGGCCGTTACCTGCAAAAGCAGGTTTAAAGCCTGAGCTAATGGTCACTTCATATGAACAAGTACTGCAGGGCTGTAAATGAAACCTACCCTCAAAATGTCTTGAGGGAGATAATGGCCAAAATATTTCAAATGGTGACACATACTTTAAGAAAACACTTTGAAGAAATAAGCTCTAATCACAGCTGGAAAAATAAAAAGGACATGTCTGAAGGCTCAATTTCAACGCATTATGAGACACATGCAAATTCAACCACAAAGAGGTATCAGCTCACACCACTCAGAATAACCATCAGCAAAAACTACAAAGAAAAAATCCTGAAGGTGCTGGGAAGAAATACATGCCCTCCACTTTAAGTGGGACGTAACCTGGAAAGAGCCACTAAGGAGAACAGAACAGAGGTGCCTTTAAAAGGTAAACATTGAGCTACCATATGATCCAGCAGACCTATTCCTGGACCTATAAACTAAGAAGACAGAATTGGAAGGACACAGCCACGCAAATCTGCATTCCACAGTATTACAATAGCCAAGATATGGAAGTAACCAAAAAGTCCACCGACAGATGGGTGGACAAAGAAGAACTGCTACCTGTATAGATGGAATATGAGCTAGTGAAAAAATAAAACAATGCCATTTGCAGCACCGTAGATGAGTCTAGAAGTAATCACGCAACTTGGAGTAAGTGAGAATGCGAAAGACACATATCCTATCATATCACATATAGGGGTTACCTAAAAAATGATACAAACAAAGATATTTCCACAGACAAACACTATCATAGATTCATTTAAAAAACTTATGGTTCACCAAATGGAAAGGTGTGAGGATTGGATACATTACCATATTGAGGTTAACAGAGACATACAAACACATGTGAAATACATAATCACCAAAGACCTACGCAATACCAAGGGAAGACTACTCAACATTGTGTCATAACCTACATGGGAAAAGGATCCGAAGAACAATAGATATATGTATATGTGTGAAAGAACCACATCTTGCACACCTAGAACAAACAAAACATTGTAATCAAGTTTGCTGTGATAAAAAATAAAAATTAAGTTAAAAATACCAACAAGAAGTAATGAGACATAAACTTAAAGGGCTTTTCCCCTGCACATTCCATTCTAATTTACAACCTAGAACACCACTTCCAGTAAGGCTCTGTTGCCCTAGTAACCAGATTTGGTAAAGGAGAAATTCTGCTGCCTTGTGGCCAATTCCCGCAAGAGCAGCTTTTAACCCACAGCTTATGGTCACTTACCATTCAAAATGACTCAAGGCTGTAAAGGACACCTGCCCTCAAAATTGTGCTGAGGTAGGGAATGGATAAAAAAAAGTCAAAACAGGCAGAATTTTCAAGAAGATAGTATGAAGAGGCAAGTTTTACTCACCCTCTTTTTAAAGAAAGGAAAATGGATAAAAGCTCAACCTCAGGAAGTATTAGACTCATGCAATCTAATCTACAAAAAGTTTTCAACTCACACCAGTCGACTGACCATTGGCAAAAGGACTACAAACAATAAATGCTGAAGTGGTTTTAGAGAACTGTGTACCCTCTAGCTGCTGGTGAGATGTAAGAGGGTTAAACGTTAATAATGAGAACAGAAAGGAGCTGCGTTTAAAAGGAAAAATTGAGGTACCATTCAATCCAGCAGGCGCACCAGTGGTCCTCTCACCTGAGAAGACCAGAATGAAGAAGACCCAGGCTGCAAAAGCTGCACTGCAGCCTGATTCACAATAGACAAGACAGTGAAGCAACCAAAATGTCCATCAACAGAAGAAAGGATAAAGAAGAAGTCGTCCATGTACACAATGAATACTAGCTATGGAAAACAATGAAACAGTGCTCTTTGAGGCACCATAGATGATCTTGGAGATAATCACAGAACATGAGGTAAGCCGGAAAGCAAAAGTCCTATATCCTATGATATCACTTATAGGCGTTATCTAATAACTGACACAAATGAACATATTTCCACAGAGAAAGTCAATCACAGACTTATTAAAAAAAACTATGCTTATCTAAAAGGAAAGGTGGGGGGAGTGGATAAATGAAGATTAGCGTTACCATATGTATACAAATACATATTATATACATATATCAAAAAGACAGACCATATAGCAAAGAAGGTTTACGGAACACTCTGTAATAATTTACACGGGAAGAGGATCTCTACATAAATAGTTATATAGAATATGTAGATAAACCAGAGTGTGTACACCTTGGACGAGCAACATTCTAACCATTACCCCAATTGAAAAAATTAAAACAACGAACTAGGAGTAATGAGACATAAACTTATGGGGGGTTTTCCTGGCACATTCCATCCAAATTTAAAACCTAGGCAAAGAACTTCCAGAACGGCTCTGCTGCACTAGTACCCAGATTTGGGAATGGAGAAATGCTGCATCCTTGTGGCCGTTTCCCACAACAGCAGCTTTAAACCCACTGCAAAAGGTCACTAAATATTCACCAATTGCAGATCTGTAAATGACACCGGCCCTCCAAAAGATACTGAGGTCGAAAATCGACCAAAAATTTCCAGTGTGCAACCTTCCAAAAAGAAAATTTGAAGAGGTATATTATAGTCACATTTTTTCTTTTTTCTTTTAACAGAAAAGAAAAAGCCGTGGAAAAATGATGAATTGTAGGAATTTTTACAGACATGTAAACCCAAATTACAAAAACCTATCAGCTCATACCAGTCAGAACGGCCATCAACAAGAATGCTGCAAACAATAAATGCTGACGTGATTGTGGAGAAATGCGTACCCTCGATTCTAATGGGGACGTGGTAAGCGCCACTAATGAAAGCACAACTGAGGTGCCTTGAAAAGGTAAACGTTGCCCTACCATACCAGTCAATCAATCATACCCACTGCTGGGTCTAAAACCTGAGAAAATGAAGATCAAAAATCACAGGCTGGCAATCCTGCACTCCAGCAATATTTACCATAGGCAACACTTGGAAGCAACGAAAATGTCCATCAACAGAGGAATGCACCAAGAAGAAGTGGTCCATGTACACAATGGAATATTAGCCATGGAAAACATTGAAGCACTGCTCTTTGAGGCACCATAGATGAGCCTGGAGATATTCACAAAACATGAAGTAGGTCGGAAAGCAATAGACCTATATCCTATATTATCACTTATGGCATTATCTAATAACTGACACAGATGAACATATTTCCAAAGAGAAAGACACTCACAGGCTTAGAAAACAAACTATGCTCATCTGAAAGGAAAGGAGGGGGGAAATTGAGAAATGAAGATTAGTGTTACTATACATATACAAATACATATTATATACATGTATCAAAAAGACCGAACATATAACAAGGGAGGTCGACGGAACACTGTAATATTTTACATGGGAAGAGTATCTGTACATTAATAGACATACATAATGTACAGATGAACCAGATTGTGTACACCAAAGACAAACAATATTCTAAACTTTACCCAGATTAAAAAAATTGTAAAAACCAAGAAGAAGTAATGAGACATAAACTTATGGGGACTTCTCCTGGCAAATTCCATTCTAATTTACAACCTAGGACAATGACTTCCAGAAAGGCTCTGCTGCCCTAGTACCCAGATTGGGGAATGGAGAAATGCTACCTCCTTGTGGCCGTTTCCCACAACAGCAGCTTTGAACCCACTGCAAAAGGTCACTAAATTTTCACCAACTTGCAGTTCTGTAAATGACACCTGCCCTCCAGAAAATTTCTGGGATCAAAAATCGACCAAAAACTTCACAATAGGGCAACCTTCGAAGAAGACAATTTCAAGAGCTATATTGTACTCACGGTTTTTTTCTTTTAAGAGAAAAGCGAAAGGGGTAGGAATATGACGAATTTTAAAAATTTTAATGACATGCATACCCATATTACAAAAACCTATCAGCTCACAGCAGTCAGAATGGCCATTAGGAAAAATGCTGCAAAAAATAAAAGGTGAAGGGAGTGTGGAGAAATGCGTACCCTCGGTTGTAAGGGGGGGCATGTAAAGAGCCACTAATGAAAACACAATGTAGGTGCTTCGAAAAGGGAAACATTGAGCTACCAGTCAATCAATCACAACCACTGCTTGGCCAATCACCTGAGAAAATGAGAATCAAAAAGTCACAGGCTGGCAAATCTGTACGCCAGCAAGATTTACCATAGCCAGCACTTGGAAGCAATGAAAATGTCCATCAACCGAGGAATGCACCAAGAAGAAGTGGTCCACGTACACAATGGAATATTACTCTAATAATAAATATAAATTAAATTTAAAAACAAACAAAAGCAAGGAGACATCAACATTTGTGGGTTTATCCGCGCACATTGCACTCTAATTTATAACCGAAAAACACCACTGGACGGTAGGTCTGTTTCCCTAGTACCAGCAAGGGGAACGTAGAAAGGCTGCCGCTCTCTGGCCGTTACCTGCAAAAGCAGGTTTAAAGCCTGAGCTAATGGTCACTTCATATGAACAAGTACTGCAGGGCTGTAAATGAAACCTACCCTCAAAATGTCTTGAGGGAGATAATGGCCAAAATATTTCAAATGGTGACACATACTTTAAGAAAACACTTTGAAGAAATAAGCTCTAATCACAGCTGGAAAAATAAAAAGGACATGTCTGAAGGCTCAATTTCAACGCATTATGAGACACATGCAAATTCAACCACAAAGAGGTATCAGCTCACACCACTCAGAATAACCATCAGCAAAAACTACAAAGAAAAAATCCTGAAGGTGCTGGGAAGAAATACATGCCCTCCACTTTAAGTGGGACGTAACCTGGAAAGAGCCACTAAGGAGAACAGAACAGAGGTGCCTTTAAAAGGTAAACATTGAGCTACCATATGATCCAGCAGACCTATTCCTGGACCTATAAACTAAGAAGACAGAATTGGAAGGACACAGCCACGCAAATCTGCATTCCACAGTATTACAATAGCCAAGATATGGAAGTAACCAAAAAGTCCACCGACAGATGGGTGGACAAAGAAGAACTGCTACCTGTATAGATGGAATATGAGCTAGTGAAAAAATAAAACAATGCCATTTGCAGCACCGTAGATGAGTCTAGAAGTAATCACGCAACTTGGAGTAAGTGAGAATGCGAAAGACACATATCCTATCATATCACATATAGGGGTTACCTAAAAAATGATACAAACAAAGATATTTCCACAGACAAACACTATCATAGATTCATTTAAAAAACTTATGGTTCACCAAATGGAAAGGTGTGAGGATTGGATACATTACCATATTGAGGTTAACAGAGACATACAAACACATGTGAAATACATAATCACCAAAGACCTACGCAATACCAAGGGAAGACTACTCAACATTGTGTCATAACCTACATGGGAAAAGGATCCGAAGAACAATAGATATATGTATATGTGTGAAAGAACCACATCTTGCACACCTAGAACAAACAAAATATTGTAATCAAGTTTGCTGTGATAAAAAATAAAAATTAAGTTAAAAATACCAACAAGAAGTAATGAGACATAAACTTAAAGGGCTTTTCCCCTGCACATTCCATTCTAATTTACAACCTAGAACACCACTTCCAGTAAGGCTCTGTTGCCCTAGTAACCAGATTTGGTAAAGGAGAAATTCTGCTGCCTTGTGGCCAATTCCCGCAAGAGCAGCTTTTAACCCACAGCTTATGGTCACTTACCATTCAAAATGACTCAAGGCTGTAAAGGACACCTGCCCTCAAAATTGTGCTGAGGTAGGGAATGGATAAAAAAAAGTCAAAACAGGCAGAATTTTCAAGAAGATAGTATGAAGAGGCAAGTTTTACTCACCCTCTTTTTAAAGAAAGGAAAATGGATAAAAGCTCAACCTCAGGAAGTATTAGACTCATGCAATCTAATCTACAAAAAGTTTTCAACTCACACCAGTCGACTGACCATTGGCAAAAGGACTACAAACAATAAATGCTGAAGTGGTTTTAGAGAACTGTGTACCCTCTAGCTGCTGGTGAGATGTAAGAGGGTTAAACGTTAATAATGAGAACAGAAAGGAGCTGCGTTTAAAAGGAAAAATTGAGGTACCATTCAATCCAGCAGGCGCACCAGTGGTCCTCTCACCTGAGAAGACCAGAATGAAGAAGACCCAGGCTGCAAAAGCTGCACTGCAGCCTGATTCACAATAGACAAGACAGTGAAGCAACCAAAATGTCCATCAACAGAAGAAAGGATAAAGAAGAAGTCGTCCATGTACACAATGAATACTAGCTATGGAAAACAATGAAACAGTGCTCTTTGAGGCACCATAGATGATCTTGGAGATAATCACAGAACATGAGGTAAGCCGGAAAGCAAAAGTCCTATATCCTATGATATCACTTATAGGCGTTATCTAATAACTGACACAAATGAACATATTTCCACAGAGAAAGTCAATCACAGACTTATTAAAAAAAACTATGCTTATCTAAAAGGAAAGGTGGGGGGAGTGGATAAATGAAGATTAGCGTTACCATATATATACAAATACATATTATATACATATATCAAAAAGACAGACCATATAGCAAAGAAGGTTTACGGAACACTCTGTAATAATTTACACGGGAAGAGGATCTCTACATAAATAGTTATATAGAATATGTAGATAAACCAGAGTGTGTACACCTTGGACGAGCAACATTCTAACCATTACCCCAATTGAAAAAATTAAAACAACGAACTAGGAGTAATGAGACATAAACTTATGGGGGGTTTTCCTGGCACATTCCATCCAAATTTAAAACCTAGGCAAAGAACTTCCAGAACGGCTCTGCTGCACTAGTACCCAGATTTGGGAATGGAGAAATGCTGCATCCTTGTGGCCGTTTCCCACAACAGCAGCTTTAAACCCACTGCAAAAGGTCACTAAATATTCACCAATTGCAGATCTGTAAATGACACCGGCCCTCCAAAAGATACTGAGGTCGAAAATCGACCAAAAATTTCCAGTGTGCAACCTTCCAAAAAGAAAATTTGAAGAGGTATATTATAGTCACATTTTTTCTTTTTTCTTTTAACAGAAAAGAAAAAGCCGTGGAAAAATGATGAATTGTAGGAATTTTTACAGACATGTAAACCCAAATTACAAAAACCTATCAGCTCATACCAGTCAGAACGGCCATCAACAAGAATGCTGCAAACAATAAATGCTGACGTGATTGTGGAGAAATGCGTACCCTCGATTCTAATGGGGACGTGGTAAGCGCCACTAATGAAAGCACAACTGAGGTGCCTTGAAAAGGTAAACGTTGCCCTACCATACCAGTCAATCAATCATACCCACTGCTGGGTCTAAAACCTGAGAAAATGAAGATCAAAAATCACAGGCTGGCAATCCTGCACTCCAGCAATATTTACCATAGGCAACACTTGGAAGCAACGAAAATGTCCATCAACAGAGGAATGCACCAAGAAGAAGTGGTCCATGTACACAATGGAATATTAGCCATGGAAAACATTGAAGCACTGCTCTTTGAGGCACCATAGATGAGCCTGGAGATATTCACAAAACATGAAGTAGGTCGGAAAGCAATAGACCTATATCCTATATTATCACTTATGGCATTATCTAATAACTGACACAGATGAACATATTTCCAAAGAGAAAGACACTCACAGGCTTAGAAAACAAACTATGCTCATCTGAAAGGAAAGGAGGGGGGAAATTGAGAAATGAAGATTAGTGTTACTATACATATACAAATACATATTATATACATGTATCAAAAAGACCGAACATATAACAAGGGAGGTCGATGGAACACTGTAATATTTTACATGGGAAGAGTATCTGTACATTAATAGACATACATAATGTACAGATGAACCAGATTGTGTACACCAAAGACAAACAATATTCTAAACTTTACCCAGATTAAAAAAATTGTAAAAACCAAGAAGAAGTAATGAGACATAAACTTATGGGGACTTCTCCTGGCAAATTCCATTCTAATTTACAACCTAGGACAATGACTTCCAGAAAGGCTCTGCTGCCCTAGTACCCAGATTGGGGAATGGAGAAATGCTACCTCCTTGTGGCCGTTTCCCACAACAGCAGCTTTGAACCCACTGCAAAAGGTCACTAAATTTTCACCAACTTGCAGTTCTGTAAATGACACCTGCCCTCCAGAAAATTTCTGGGATCAAAAATCGACCAAAAACTTCACAATAGGGCAACCTTCGAAGAAGACAATTTCAAGAGCTATATTGTACTCACGGTTTTTTTTCTTTTAAGAGAAAAGCGAAAGGGGTAGGAATATGACGAATTTTAAAAATTTTAATGACATGCATACCCATATTACAAAAACCTATCAGCTCACAGCAGTCAGAATGGCCATTAGGAAAAATGCTGCAAAAAATAAAAGGTGAAGGGAGTGTGGAGAAATGCGTACCCTCGGTTGTAAGGGGGGGCATGTAAAGAGCCACTAATGAAAACACAATGTAGGTGCTTCGAAAAGGGAAACATTGAGCTACCAGTCAATCAATCACAACCACTGCTTGGCCAATCACCTGAGAAAATGAGAATCAAAAAGTCACAGGCTGGCAAATCTGTACGCCAGCAAGATTTACCATAGCCAGCACTTGGAAGCAATGAAAATGTCCATCAACCGAGGAATGCACCAAGAAGAAGTGGTCCACGTACACAATGGAATATTACTCTAATAATAAATATAAATTAAATTTAAAAACAAACAAAAGCAAGGAGACATCAACATTTGTGGGTTTATCCGCGCACATTGCACTCTAATTTATAACCGAAAAACACCACTGGACGGTAGGTCTGTTTCCCTAGTACCAGCAAGGGGAACGTAGAAAGGCTGCCGCTCTCTGGCCGTTACCTGCAAAAGCAGGTTTAAAGCCTGAGCTAATGGTCACTTCATATGAACAAGTACTGCAGGGCTGTAAATGAAACCTACCCTCAAAATGTCTTGAGGGAGATAATGGCCAAAATATTTCAAATGGTGACACATACTTTAAGAAAACACTTTGAAGAAATAAGCTCTAATCACAGCTGGAAAAATAAAAAGGACATGTCTGAAGGCTCAATTTCAACGCATTATGAGACACATGCAAATTCAACCACAAAGAGGTATCAGCTCACACCACTCAGAATAACCATCAGCAAAAACTACAAAGAAAAAATCCTGAAGGTGCTGGGAAGAAATACATGCCCTCCACTTTAAGTGGGACGTAACCTGGAAAGAGCCACTAAGGAGAACAGAACAGAGGTGCCTTTAAAAGGTAAACATTGAGCTACCATATGATCCAGCAGACCTATTCCTGGACCTATAAACTAAGAAGACAGAATTGGAAGGACACAGCCACGCAAATCTGCATTCCACAGTATTACAATAGCCAAGATATGGAAGTAACGAAAAAGTCCACCGACAGATGGGTGGACAAAGAAGAACTGCTACCTGTATAGATGGAATATGAGCTAGTGAAAAAATGAAACAATGCCATTTGCAGCACCGTAGATGAGTCTAGAAGTAATCACGCAACTTGGAGTAAGTGAGAATGCGAAAGACACATATCCTATCATATCACATATAGGGGTTACCTAAAAAATGATACAAACAAAGATATTTCCACAGACAAACACTATCATAGATTCATTTAAAAAACTTATGGTTCACCAAATGGAAAGGTGTGAGGATTGGATACATTACCATATTGAGGTTAACAGAGACATACAAACACATGTGAAATACATAATCACCAAAGACCTACGCAATACCAAGGGAAGACTACTCAACATTGTGTCATAACCTACATGGGAAAAGGATCCGAAGAACAATAGATATATGTATATGTGTGAAAGAACCACATCTTGCACACCTAGAACAAACAACATTGTAATCAAGTTTGCTGTGATAAAAAATAAAAATTAAGTTAAAAATACCAACAAGAAGTAATGAGACATAAACTTAAAGGGCTTTTCCCCCGCACATTCCATTCTAATTTACAACCTAGAACACCACTTCCAGTAAGGCTCTGTTGCCCTAGTAACCAGATTTGGTAAAGGAGAAATTCTGCTGCCTTGTGGCCAATTCCCGCAAGAGCAGCTTTTAACCCACAGCTTATGGTCACTTACCATTCAAAATGACTCAAGGCTGTAAAGGACACCTGCCCTCAAAATTGTGCTGAGGTAGGGAATGGATAAAAAAAAGTCAAAACAGGCAGAATTTTCAAGAAGATAGTATGAAGAGGCAAGTTTTACTCACCCTCTTTTTAAAGAAAGGAAAATGGATAAAAGCTCAACCTCAGGAAGTATTAGACTCATGCAATCTAATCTACAAAAAGTTTTCAACTCACACCAGTCGACTGACCATTGGCAAAAGGACTACAAACAATAAATGCTGAAGTGGTTTTAGAGAACTGTGTACCCTCTAGCTGCTGGTGAGATGTAAGAGGGTTAAACGTTAATAATGAGAACAGAAAGGAGCTGCGTTTAAAAGGAAAAATTGAGGTACCATTCAATCCAGCAGGCGCACCAGTGGTCCTCTCACCTGAGAAGACCAGAATGAAGAAGACCCAGGCTGCAAAAGCTGCACTGCAGCCTGATTCACAATAGACAAGACAGTGAAGCAACCAAAATGTCCATCAACAGAAGAAAGGATAAAGAAGAAGTCGTCCATGTACACAATGAATACTAGCTATGGAAAACAATGAAACAGTGCTCTTTGAGGCACCATAGATGATCTTGGAGATAATCACAGAACATGAGGTAAGCCGGAAAGCAAAAGTCCTATATCCTATGATATCACTTATAGGCGTTATCTAATAACTGACACAAATGAACATATTTCCACAGAGAAAGTCAATCACAGACTTATTAAAAAAAACTATGCTTATCTAAAAGGAAAGGTGGGGGGAGTGGATAAATGAAGATTAGCGTTACCATATGTATACAAATACATATTATATACATATATCAAAAAGACAGACCATATAGCAAAGAAGGTTTACGGAACACTCTGTAATAATTTACACGGGAAGAGGATCTCTACATAAATAGTTATATAGAATATGTAGATAAACCAGAGTGTGTACACCTTGGACGAGCAACATTCTAACCATTACCCCAATTGAAAAAATTAAAACAACGAACTAGGAGTAATGAGACATAAACTTATGGGGGGTTTTCCTGGCACATTCCATCCAAATTTAAAACCTAGGCAAAGAACTTCCAGAATGGCTCTGCTGCACTAGTACCCAGATTTGGGAATGGAGAAATGCTGCATCCTTGTGGCCGTTTCCCACAACAGCAGCTTTAAACCCACTGCAAAAGGTCACTAAATATTCACCAATTGCAGATCTGTAAATGACACCGGCCCTCCAAAAGATACTGAGGTCGAAAATCGACCAAAAATTTCCAGTGTGCAACCTTCCAAAAAGAAAATTTGAAGAGGTATATTATAGTCACATTTTTTCTTTTTTCTTTTAACAGAAAAGAAAAAGCCGTGGAAAAATGATGAATTGTAGGAATTTTTACAGACATGTAAACCCAAATTACAAAAACCTATCAGCTCATACCAGTCAGAACGGCCATCAACAAGAATGCTGCAAACAATAAATGCTGACGTGATTGTGGAGAAATGCGTACCCTCGATTCTAATGGGGACGTGGTAAGCGCCACTAATGAAAGCACAACTGAGGTGCCTTGAAAAGGTAAACGTTGCCCTACCATACCAGTCAATCAATCATACCCACTGCTGGGTCTAAAACCTGAGAAAATGAAGATCAAAAATCACAGGCTGGCAATCCTGCACTCCAGCAATATTTACCATAGGCAACACTTGGAAGCAACGAAAATGTCCATCAACAGAGGAATGCACCAAGAAGAAGTGGTCCATGTACACAATGGAATATTAGCCATGGAAAACATTGAAGCACTGCTCTTTGAGGCACCATAGATGAGCCTGGAGATATTCACAAAACATGAAGTAGGTCGGAAAGCAATAGACCTATATCCTATATTATCACTTATGGCATTATCTAATAACTGACACAGATGAACATATTTCCAAAGAGAAAGACACTCACAGGCTTAGAAAACAAACTATGCTCATCTGAAAGGAAAGGAGGGGGGAAATTGAGAAATGAAGATTAGTGTTACTATACATATACAAATACATATTATATACATGTATCAAAAAGACCGAACATATAACAAGGGAGGTCGACGGAACACTGTAATATTTTACATGGGAAGAGTATCTGTACATTAATAGACATACATAATGTACAGATGAACCAGATTGTGTACACCAAAGACAAACAATATTCTAAACTTTACCCAGATTAAAAAAATTGTAAAAACCAAGAAGAAGTAATGAGACATAAACTTATGGGGACTTCTCCTGGCAAATTCCATTCTAATTTACAACCTAGGACAATGACTTCCAGAAAGGCTCTGCTGCCCTAGTACCCAGATTGGGGAATGGAGAAATGCTACCTCCTTGTGGCCGTTTCCCACAACAGCAGCTTTGAACCCACTGCAAAAGGTCACTAAATTTTCACCAACTTGCAGTTCTGTAAATGACACCTGCCCTCCAGAAAATTTCTGGGATCAAAAATCGACCAAAAACTTCACAATAGGGCAACCTTCGAAGAAGACAATTTCAAGAGCTATATTGTACTCACGGTTTTTTTCTTTTAAGAGAAAAGCGAAAGGGGTAGGAATATGACGAATTTTAAAAATTTTAATGACATGCATACCCATATTACAAAAACCTATCAGCTCACAGCAGTCAGAATGGCCATTAGGAAAAATGCTGCAAAAAATAAAAGGTGAAGGGAGTGTGGAGAAATGCGTACCCTCGGTTGTAAGGGGGGGCATGTAAAGAGCCACTAATGAAAACACAATGTAGGTGCTTCGAAAAGGGAAACATTGAGCTACCAGTCAATCAATCACAACCACTGCTTGGCCAATCACCTGAGAAAATGAGAATCAAAAAGTCACAGGCTGGCAAATCTGTACGCCAGCAAGATTTACCATAGCCAGCACTTGGAAGCAATGAAAATGTCCATCAACCGAGGAATGCACCAAGAAGAAGTGGTCCACGTACACAATGGAATATTACTCTAATAATAAATATAAATTAAATTTAAAAACAAACAAAAGCAAGGAGACATCAACATTTGTGGGTTTATCCGCGCACATTGCACTCTAATTTATAACCGAAAAACACCACTGGACGGTAGGTCTGTTTCCCTAGTACCAGCAAGGGGAACGTAGAAAGGCTGCCGCTCTCTGGCCGTTACCTGCAAAAGCAGGTTTAAAGCCTGAGCTAATGGTCACTTCATATGAACAAGTACTGCAGGGCTGTAAATGAAACCTACCCTCAAAATGTCTTGAGGGAGATAATGGCCAAAATATTTCAAATGGTGACACATACTTTAAGAAAACACTTTGAAGAAATAAGCTCTAATCACAGCTGGAAAAATAAAAAGGACATGTCTGAAGGCTCAATTTCAACGCATTATGAGACACATGCAAATTCAACCACAAAGAGGTATCAGCTCACACCACTCAGAATAACCATCAGCAAAAACTACAAAGAAAAAATCCTGAAGGTGCTGGGAAGAAATACATGCCCTCCACTTTAAGTGGGACGTAACCTGGAAAGAGCCACTAAGGAGAACAGAACAGAGGTGCCTTTAAAAGGTAAACATTGAGCTACCATATGATCCAGCAGACCTATTCCTGGACCTATAAACTAAGAAGACAGAATTGGAAGGACACAGCCACGCAAATCTGCATTCCACAGTATTACAATAGCCAAGATATGGAAGTAACCAAAAAGTCCACCGACAGATGGGTGGACAAAGAAGAACTGCTACCTGTATAGATGGAATATGAGCTAGTGAAAAAATAAAACAATGCCATTTGCAGCACCGTAGATGAGTCTAGAAGTAATCACGCAACTTGGAGTAAGTGAGAATGCGAAAGACACATATCCTATCATATCACATATAGGGGTTACCTAAAAAATGATACAAACAAAGATATTTCCACAGACAAACACTATCATAGATTCA